>NC_041385.1:830208100-830225103 GCF_002162155.2 Triticum dicoccoides
GTGTATGTAATGTTCAAAAATTGTTCAGAGCATGTTTTTGTTCATATATGTATTTATTGTTCATATGTGTATTTATTGTTCATGTTTTTTTTCTGTTCATAGTTTTTTTGTATCTATTGGCTCTTCGTCACTCTGTATTTATTGTATCTATTGGTGATATTAATTATTTTATAATATGCAAATGTTTGTATATTCATATGAACAATGCATTAGGCAAAACCTTTGTTTTTTTTCGAAATTTTCTATTTGAACATTTTTTTAAAACAAGCAATACTAAAAGAATGAGAGGAAAAAGGAAAATAAGAAGAGGAAGAAAGGAGAAAAAGTGGAGAGGAAGAAGAGGAGAAATAAATAAGAAGAGGAAAAAAGAAGAAAAAGAAGAGGAGAAGAAGAAAGGAATAGAGGAGAAAGAAGAAATTCTATTTTTTCTTCTTTCTCCTCTATTCCTTTCTTCTTCTCCTCTTTTTTTTCTTCTTCTTCTTCCTTCTTCCTTTTTCTCTTTTCTTCCTTTTCCTTAATTATTTTCCTTTCTCGAGGGAGAAGAAGAAAAAGAAGAGGAGAAGAAGAAAGAAAGGAATAGAGGAGAAAGAAGGAACTTCAACACGAGCTAGGGGGTGGTACCGATACCCACTCCCCGATAACATTATTTTCCCATGTATATGTATGTCGCGTCGTTGTCGATATAACCCCCTCTAGATAACTTCGACATGAGGGGCGGTCGATATATATATATACCCCCTCTCGACCGTGATAACTTATACAACTGCAGCACCCCCCTTGGCCCTCTCGCTCGACCAAAACTCTCGAGGACACCCAAACCCTAGAGAGAAAACGATGTTGGTCTCCTACCCCCTCCCGCCACGCCCCTACTCGACAAATTAACTCTCTCGAGGCCACCCAAATTTATCAAGTTAAAAGAGAGTTATCGTCGAGGCCACCCCAAACCCTTGAAGCGTTGTGTCGAGGCCACTAACATGATTCCTTATTGTGATTAGCTAGCTAGTTCTACGTTTGCCACTAATATATCCATCTGTACCATGTTTGAATAATAATTGACATGTTGTAAATATTTGCAGAAACTATGGAGCACTCCCGAGACGAAGAAACAGAAGCGATGTTGGGGGACATAATCGCAAATGGATCCAGTGATGATGTTGCGTCATTTCTCCTTGACACCGTTGATCAGCTAGATGAAGAAGAGGGCTATGTTTATGATGGTGGCTTCGACCCATTAATGCCGGTACAAGAGGAGGACTATGTTCATGATGGCTCCGGTGACACAATGGAGGTACAAGACGAAGGAGACCGTGCTGACTGCTCTGGTCACCGAACCGAGTCCCGCCAGGTATATATATATTAGTTAAGCCCGTGTTGACTAGTTAATTGATGCATCCATTGTTTTGGTATATGTACACATATTAATTACTGTCGTCTTTCTTCCTTATAATTTCTATCCCTCCGGATCGAGCACAACTTCGGTAAGGAGACGAGGCCCGAAGAAAAAGTTGAGCTCGGATGAAAAGTTTGAGATCATAGAAATCGCGCCCGACGGCGGACCGATTGAACCCATCTGGACAAGGAAGGCATTTTCTGCTCAGTGCGGAGTTCTTGTTAGGGACATGATCCTGATCAGCATCCAGCAATGGTATATGCCTGCTAAGGATGAAGACGCTGAGGTGTCTTATGTCAATGATATGCAGAAAGAAGATCTTTGGACTGAGTTGAAGGCAAATTTCACCCTACCGCCAGAGGAGGATCCGGAGAAGCCAGTTAAAGAGCAATTAATCAAGTCTTGTGCTCTTAAGAAGATGGCAGGCCTAATGAGGAGGTGGAGGAAAGAGCTGAACCAGTTTGTCAAGGAAAAAAAGACACCAGAATTCATTGGCAAATATGAGAAGATCAAAGATCACTGGCCCGCATTTGTGGCCCACAAGACATCGGAAAAGAGTAAGAAGATGTCGGAGACAAACAAGAAAAATGCTGCGAAGAAGAAGCTTCACCATCGCACGGGGTCAGGTGGCTACCTCAAAGCCCGGCCTAAGTGGTCCAAGGCTGAGCATGATCTTCTTGAAAAAGGGATCAACCAGAGAAAATGCGCTGGCCAGACCGTTGCCGGACTTGGTTCTTCGGGGCTGGCGAAACCTTGGACCCTGTAACAGGGAAGTGTCAGTGGACGGACGAGCAACTGCAAACACCAGTCAAGAACCTTCGACACTATATCGATGCAGCGCAGCGAGGGACGTTCCTTCCAAACAGGGAGAAGGACGAGCTCACAATGGCCCTTGGGAATCCCGAGCACCCTGGACGGACACGAGGCACGCCAGGCTCCATTCCGTGGAAGGTTGGTTTTCCGGACGCAAGGGGTTACAAAACCCACGAGAGGAGGAAGAAACGGGAGCAGGACAAAATGCAGGCGCTGCTTGGAAGGGTAATGGGGCTAGAGGATCGAGAAGAGGAATGAGAAGCAGCAGATCGCAACAAACGACATGCCGAAGCTTCCCCCGAAGCTACCCTGCCATCTCAGCGGAGAAGCAGCGTGGCTTCCACCGAGCTGCTTCAGCCGGAGCATGTCTTGACGGCTCCTGCCAGCTATCCCGTGGATGGTATCACGGAGTCTCAAAATTGCCACATGATGGCGCGATGGATGAATTTGAAGGTCAAGGCGGCTGTTGGCCAAGTTTATTCTAGTGGACCCTACACAACTTATCACTGCCAACCGATTCCAAAAGGATATGCTAAGGTGATGGTGGATGAAATAACGAAGGGATTTGAGGACCTCGTGCTTGACCACCCTACCGGTGAAGGGGAGACTAGGCTGGGTTCTGCTTTGAAGACTCCATGCCTATGGAAGAAGGAGCTCATCAACCTTCTGAACTGGACGCCTCCGCCTCCTCCTACTACTCCGGCGAGTCAGGGCACTCCGCCTCCTCCTCTGGCGAGTGACGATCAGGGCACGCGTGGCGGCACTCCGCCTCCTTCTCCGGCGCATGGCGGCACTCCGCCTCCTTCTCCGCCTGCGCCAGCGCTCCCGAGCAGCCAGCAGCATCCTCCTTCTCCGCCTCGCCAGCAAGGGCGGAAGAGACCCGCCGCCGCCCCGGCTTCTCTGGCGTGTCGTACTCCTTCTCCTCCGCCTCGTAAGCAAGCACGAAAGAAGACAGATGCTGCAGCCGCTCCGTCTGCTCCGGCGTCTAGCAGCACAACCAGAGGCAGGAGGCAATACAAATACGGTCCATCATCTCTCAAGCCTCTAGAGAAGTTACTGTACGAGAGGTCCAAGGAGGAAAACGATACGATTGTGCAGCCCCACGTGAAGGAGTTCTTTGAAGGGGTGAAAGCAAAGAGACATCCACCTCCGGAGGAGAAGGTAGATCCGGTGAAAGCAAAGCGCACTATCGATGCCCTGAGGAAACCACCAAAGTCTCCGCCGAGAACCAACTATGAGCGCATTACTAAACAGACATATCTCCAAGCCCAGCGGTTGGGAACTACTGTCAGTGCTAAAAGGTCAAAACAACGAGCAAAGGGGAAAAAATTGCCCAGCTCGGCGAACAAGCACAGCAATCGTGCCCCCCGCTCAATGTGCTAATGCTCCGAGGACGGTGGCCGGTTATGGCAATCTTGACGATTACCTGCCTGACGATGCACTTCCTGATTTCTTGAAGGTGGACGGACATAGATACGAGTACGGGAAGCCTCTCGTCAAAGATGAAAAATCTCTGACAACAATGATGCGAAGATTCCATAATTGGTACATGGAAACTTGCAGAGAGTCTGATGGTAAGAATGCTTTGTATCTGCATATTAAAGAGGAGCACGATCTCGTTGCAAATGATCTGTTGACTGTTCCATTTGAGGAGTTCTTCGAGTTCTTCAATCAAAAGGCCCTCGATAAATTAATGGTCTTTTGCTACTGCCTGTAAGTACTATTTCTGTCATTAAGTCTCTATATATAGCTCGGCTATTTCATTGCATGCATGTATTTATAATTAATTATCCTCAATATATTATGCAGATTGAAGATCATCGAGTGCAAAAAACTAGAAATTTATGATATTGGGTTCATTAACACAAATATCATAGATGTATTTCTGGTTAAAAAGAACGTCAAAGAGGCCGAGGACAACTTGCTACGATCGTTGATAAAAAATCAAAACAAAGATACCATACTCTTTCCTTACAATGGCCCGTGAGTGTTACTGTCGTGTGCATATTCGGTTTCCCTTATTACTCAAGCGAGGTTATAGTAATGTAATTGATGAGTTATGCATGCGTGCGCAGGTACCACTATATTCTTCTGGAGATTAAGCTTGAGCGTGGACTAGTAACCGTCTTAGACTCGAGACGGAAAGATCCCAAAACCTATGCGGACATGATTGAAATGCTCAGCAAGTAAGTTCAATCGATCATAATTATCGCACCATATCGGTAACTTTTTGTTCATTTCCTGATATCTCAAGTAATAATAATTATTTTCTTTGTCTTGCAGGGTTTGGAAACAGTTAACCGCAGAAGCTCCGGGACTGCCGAAGGAGCTGCGATATACATACCCGAAAGTAAGTACTACTGGCTAGCTAGTTGCGCGCATCTCTGGCCAGTTGATTCTATATATAGCTATACTTTCATCAATGCCATTTATAATGCTTCATTATCAGTTTGATTGACCTCTATTTCTCGTAAAGTGCTTGTGGCAGGAGGAAGAGAATGATTTCTGTGGATACTACGTGTGCGAGTTCATCCACACCGCGACTTTGAAAAACAAGCGGGGCTACTCTCAAAGACAATATGAAGTGCGTAAGCAATAATATTCACAATTTCATTTTATTACACCATCATTTCTGTTGAGTTTCATTCATATATATGTATTAATTAACCCCCTTCTTCAAATTAGACGTGGCAGATGCGGAATGAACTCCTAGAACCAGATCACATGAAAGCAATTCAAGAGGAATTGGCGGGATTCTTTCTTGACCACGTCATCAGTAAAACCGGAGAATACCATGTGGAAATTCATTTCAAATGCTAGCTAGGGGTTTGTAATTATAAGAGATCTTATACATAATGTACATGTATGTAGCCAGTAGCGTCGGATACATGATACGAAAACTTGTTGTTCGACCAACCTCTCAGAGAAGGAGAGGTCGATCGATCACTTCTCTCGGTATGCATGACGAACTTCTGTACTGAATGGTTCTCTCGATCACTTATGTATATATAGTACGTAGCGTCCAAGCACGGACATAAGAGAGGACACTTCTCTCTATTAATTAGCTAGCTAACACAATATATGAAACACCTAATTAAATTAACCCCCCAAAACCCCCAACCTCCCCTCCTTTCAAAAAAAACACAAAAACCCCAGCAACTGGAATGCTGACGCGTGGATGCATTTTGGTCCCGGTTGGTGCCACCAACCGGGACCAAAGGCCCCCTGACTGGGGTGGGCGCACAGAGCCACGTGGAGGCACACTGGTCCCGGTTCTGGATTGAACCGGGACTAATGGGTGGAGGTATTAGTAACGACCCATTAGTCCCGGTTCATGAACCGGGACTAAAGGCCCTTACGAACCGGGACTAATGGGTGGTTTTCTACTAGTGTACCTGCGCCAGAGCGCGCCGTCCCTGTGATTCCTCGTAGCCCCACCCATCGCCCCGGCGCGCTACCGGGCACTGCACCGCTGTGCGTCCCTGGAGTCGCTCCATCCCGGATCCACCTGCGTGGTTGGCTCCTGACTCAACCTCGCCGGATATCGTTCCCCTCCTTACCCCGGGTCTGATCTAGGCAAGGACGAGGTCGCCATCGAACCTCATCTTCTATTCATTAATGGCGAACTCCTCCTCCTCCCATCATGGCTCCCGCAGCCTACCAAATCAGTCGTCGGCCCGATCGTAACCTCCCCAGCCCCACCTCCCCTCCCCTCCCCTTCCCCTATGGTCTCATCCAACGATCCAGATCGTGGAACTTCAAGGCACCATTGTAGCGTCTGGCCATCGAGTGCCTCTCCCAGTACGCTTTTTCAGATTTTACCTTGGGCACAACTGCTAAAGTTTGCTTGGGGCGTTAGTGCTGTGCATTTCGTCGTCCTTGGTGTGGCAACAGTCCGGTTAGGGGCACACCACAGTACTACGGCTGGTGACCATGCAATGCGGTCCGGCGGCGAGCATGCTTGCCGTGCAGTTCAGGCTAGATCCGGGGCTCTCCTGCTTCTCCTTGCTCTCCTGGCACCACCAGCCGCGGCCACCAGCTTCCCCATTCGGAAAATCTCTCTGTCTCTCTGCTTGCCAGTTCCCCTGAGCAGCGTGTACATTGAGGAAATGGCCCCACGGATCTTCACAACCTCACTTCCGAGCTCGTGGATGACGGATGCGTAGTCCGCTTGGATGTGGCATGTAGCCTTTGCAGTGCACGCCGTGTACTCGAGCAGTTCTGGTAATGGGTCAATGCAGCCCGCGGTTGCAGTTTGTGGGCGATGCAGTTGGATTCCCTGCCGGTCACCTTCGGCGTGCAGTTGGCCAGCGTTGAGCGCGCGGTCTGGCTACGCGCATGTTGTAGAGCTTGGGTGCGCACCAAAAATTATCAGAGAGCGCTGTTTGCATGCGCAGGGCATTAGCGGAAGTATTGACACCTGACACTACAATCCGTTGTTGTTAATTGATGCGATATGAGATTAATTTCTTTTGCAGGAGAGAAGCCCAGAAGCAAACAAAGAGAAAAGAAGTGTACTCACACTCGGAGTAAAAAAACTTTGTGGATGATCATTTGCTGGTTGACGAATCATGTAGTGAATGTGTATTATGTAGTCATTTTGTTGTTATCCTCGCGGTTTAGTTTACTTTTTTGAAGTAGAAAAGATGAAGAGTGAAATAAAAGGGCACTGCGCACGCGTGCAGTGCGCTAGGCGTGTGCGTGCAGTGGCCAAGGCGGCAAAAGGCTGCCCATGTGGTTGAGTTAGTTGCTAGTGGTACTTGAGAGCTAATTCAGCTCTGTAGAGGATGTATGTATGGTTGTATGTATGCCCAAAGTTTCATTATTTGTTACATCAAGAAAATCCCCTTACTATTAAGGGGTTTGTGTTGGAAATATGCCCTAGAGGCAATAATAAAAGCATTATTATTATATTTCCTTGTTCATGATAATTGTTTTTTATTCATGCTATAATTGTATTATCCGGAAATCGTAATACACGTGTGAATACATAGACCACAATACGTCCCTAGTGAGCCTCTAGTTGACTAGCTCGTTGGTCAACAGATAGTCATGGTTTCCTGACTATGGACATTAGATGTCGTTGACAACGGGATCACATGATTAGGAGAATGATGTGATGGACAAGACCCGATCCTAAGCATAGCACAAGATCATGTAGTTCGTTTTGCTAGAGCTTTTCCAATGTCAAGTATCTCTTCCTTAGACCATGAGATCGTGTAACTCCCGGATACCGTAGGAGTGCTTTGGGTGTACCAAATGTCACAACGTAACTGGGTGACTATAAAGGTGCACTACAGGTATCTCCCAAAGTGTCTGTTGGGTTGACACGGATCGAGACTGGGATTTGTCACTCCGTATGACGGAGAGGTATCTCTGGGCCCACTCGGTAATGCATCATCATAATGAGCTCAAAGTGACCAAGTGTTTGGTCGCGGGATCATGCATTATGGTACGAGTAAAGTGACTTGCCGGTAATGAGACTGAACGAGGTATTGGGATACCGACGATCGAGTCTCGGGCTTGTAACGTACCGATTGACAAAGGGAATAGTATAAGGGGTTGCTTGAATCCTCGACATCATGGTTCATCCGATGACATCATCGAGGAGAATGTGGGAGCCAACATGGGTATCCAGATCCCGCTGTTGGTTATTGACCGGAGAGCCGTCTCGGTCATGTCTGCATGTCTCCCGAACCCGTAGGGTCTACACACTTAAGGTTCGGTAACGCTAGGGTTATTAGGAAGACTTGTATGTGATTACCGAATGCTGTTCGGAGCCCCGGATGAGATCCCGGACGTCACGAGGAGTTCCTAAATGGTTCGGAGGTGAAGATTTATATATGGGAAGTTGTCATGCGGACACCGGAAAGTTTTGGGGCATATCGGTATTGTACCGGGGCCACCGGAGGGGTTCCGGGGGTCCACCGGGAGGGGCCACCCCTCTTGGTGGGCCACATGGGCCGCGTAGGGCAGGGCACCAGCCCCTGGAGGGCTGGGCGCCCCCCCTTGGGCCCATGCGGCTAGGGTTGGGGGGGAACCCTAGAGGGGACGCCCCCTTTGCTTGGGGGGCAAGTCCCCACTCCCTGGCCGCCGCCCCCCTCTAGATCCCATCTAGAGGGGCCGGCCCCCCTGCCCCTTCCCCTATAAATAGAGGGGTGAGGGGAGGGCTTCAAGACACAACCAAGGCGCAGCCCCTCCCCTCCCCAACACCTCTCCTCCTCCGTCACGAGCTTGGCGAAGCCCTGCCGGAGTGCTGCTTCTCCACCAACACCACGCCGTCGTGCTGCCGGTGGAGCTGTCTTCCTCAACCTCTCCTTCCTCCTTGCTGGATCAAGACGGAGGAGACATCGTCTGTACCGTACGTGTGTTGAATGCGGAGGTGCTGTCCGTTCGGCACTTGGTCATCGGTGATCTGAATCACGTCGAGTACGACTCCATCGTCACCGTTCCCTCGAACGCTTCCGCACGCGATCTACAAGTGGTATGTAGATGCAAACTCACTCCCTTGACTCGTTGCTTAGATGAACTCATAGATGGATCTTGGTGAAACCGTAGGAAAAATTTTAATTTTCTGCAATGTTCCCCAACAGTGGCATCATGAGCTAGGGCTATGCGTAGTTCTCTATTGCACGAGTAGAACACAATTTTGTTGTGGGCGTAGATCTTGTCAACTTTCTTGCCGCTACTAGTCTTATCTTGCTTCAGCGGTATTGTGGGATGAAGCGTCCTGGACCAACCTTACACGTACGCTTACGTGAGACCGGTTCGATCGACTGACATGCACTAGTTGCATAAGGTGGCTGGCGGGTGTCTGTCTCTCCCACTTTAGTTGAAGCGGATTCGATGAAAAGGGTCCTTATGAAGGGTAAATAGAAGTTGACAAAATCACGTTGTGGTTATTCGTAGGTAAGAAAACGTTCTTGCTAGAACCCAATTGCAGCCACGTAAAAGATGCAACAACAATTAGAGGACGTCTAACTTGTTTTTGCAGCAATTGTCATGTGATGTGATATGGCCAGAAGTTGTGATGAATAATGAATGATATATTGTGATGTATGAGATCATGTTCTTGTAATAGGAATCACGACTTGCATGTCGATGAGTATGACAACCGGCAGGAGCCATAGGAGTTGTCTTTATTTTTTGTATGACCTGCGTGTCATTGAAGAACGCCATGTAAATTACTTTACTTTGTTGCTAAACGCGTTAGCCATAGAAGTAGAAGTAGTCGTTGGCGTGACAACTTCATGAAGACACGATGATGGAGATCATGATGATGGAGATCATGGTGTCATGCCGGTGACAAGATGATCATGGAGCCCCGAAGATGAAGATCAAAGGAGCTATATGATATTGGCCATATGATGTCACTACTTTATATAATTGCATGTGATGTTTATTATGTTTTATGCATCTTGTTTACTTAGAACGACGGTAGTAAATAAGATGATCCCTTATAATAATTCCAAGAAAGTGTTCCCCCTAACTATGCGCCGTTGCTAAAGTTCGTCGTTTCGAAGCACCACGTGATGATCGGGTGTGATAGATCCTTACGTTCACATACAACGGGTGTAAGACAGATTTACACATGCAGAACACTTAGGGTTAACTTGACGAGCCTAGCATGTAGAGACATGGCCTCGGAACACAGAGACCAAAAGGTCGAACATGAGTCGTATGGAAGATACGATCAACATGGAGATGTTCACCGACAATGACTAGTCTGTCTCACGTGATGATCGGACACGGCCTAGTCGACTCGGATCGTGTAACACTTAGATGACTAGAGGGATGTCTAATCTGAGTGGGAGTTCATTACAATAATTTGATTAGATGAAGTTAATTATCATGGACTTAGTCTAAAACCTTTGCAAATATGTCTTGTAGATCAAATGGCCAACGCTCATGTCAACATGAACTTCAACGCGTTCCTAGAGAAAACCAAGCTGAAAGATGATGGCAGCAACTATACGGACTGGGTCCGGAACCTGAGGATCATCCTCATATCTGCCAGGAAACAATATTTCCTAGAAGGACCGCTAGGTGACGCTCCCGTCCCAGAGAACCAAGACATTATGAATGCTTGGCAGTCTCGTGTTGATGATTACTCCCTCGTTCAGTGCGGCATGCTTTACAGCTTAGAAACGGGGCTCCAAAAGCGTTTTGAGCAACACGGAGCATATGAGATGTTCGAGGAGATGAAACTAGTTTTCCAAGCTCATGCCCGGGTCGAGAGATATGAAGTCTCCGACAAGTTCTATAGTTGTAAGATGGAGGAAAATAGTTCTGTCAGTGAGAATATACTCAAAATGTCTGGGTTGCACAACCGCCTGTCCCAGCTGGACATTAACCTACCGGATGAGTCAGGCATTGACAGAATCCTTCAGTCACTTCCACCAAGCTACAAGAGCTTTGTGATGAACTACAATATGCAGGGGATGGTGAAGACCATTCCTGAAGTATTTTCGATGCTGAAGTCGGCAGAGGTTGAAATCAGGAAAGAACATCAAGTGTTGATGGTCAATAAGACCACTAAGTTCAAGAAGGGCAAGGGTAAGAAGAACTTCAAGAAGGACGACAAAGATGTTGCCGCGCCCGGTAAGCCAGTTGCCGGGAAGAAGTCAAAGAATGGACCCAAGCCTGAAACTGAGTGATTTTATTGCAAGGGGAAGGGTCACTAGAAGCGGAACTGCCACAAATACTTAGCGGATAAGAAGGCCGGCAACACTAAAGGTATATTTGATATACATGTAATTGATGTGTACCTTACCAGTACTCGTAGTAACTCCTGGGTATTTGATACCAGTGCCGTTGCTCACATTTGTAACTCACAACAGGAGCTGCGGAATAAGAGGAGACTGGCGAAGGACGAGGTGATAATGCGCGTCGGGAATGGTTCCAAGGTCGATGTGATCGCCGTCGGCACGCTACCTCTACATTTACCTACGGGATTAGTTTTAAACCTCAATAATTGTTATTTAGTACCAAGTTTGAGCATGAACGTTGCATCTGGATCTCGTTTGATACGAGATGGCTACTCATTTAAATCCGAGAATAATGGTTGTTCTATTTATATGAGAGATATGTTTTACGGTCATGCCCCGATGGTCAATGATTTATTCTTAATGAATCTCGAACGTAATGTTACACATATTCATAGCGTGAATACCAAAAGATGTAAAGTTGATAACGATAGTCCCACATACTTGTGGCACTGCCTCCTTGGTCACATTGGTGTCAAGCGCATGATGAAGCTCCATGCTGATGGACTTTTAGAGTCTCTCGATTATGAATCATTTGACACATGCGAACCATGCCTCATGGGCAAAATGACCAAGACCCGGTTCTCCGGAACAATGGAGCGAGCAACCAACTTGTTGGAAATCATACATACCGATGTGTGCGGTCCAATGAGCGTTGAGGCTCGCGGAGGGTATCATTATGTTCTCACTCTCACTGATGACTTGAGTAGATATGGGTATGTCTACTTGATGAAACACAAGTCTGAGACCTTTGAAAAGTTCAAGGAATTTCAGAATGAAGTAGAGAATCAACGTGACCGAAAGATAAAATTCTTACGATCGGATCGTGGAGGAGAATATTTAAGTCACGAATTTGGTACACACTTAAGAAAATGTGGAATCGTTTCACAACTCACGCCGCCTAGAACACCTATGCGTAACGGTGTGTCCGAACATCGTAATCGCACTCTATTGGATATGGTGCGATCTATGCTGTCTCTTACCGATTTACCGCTATCATTTTGGGGATACACTCTAGAGACGGCTACATTCACTTTAAATAGGGCACCGTCTAAATCCGTTGAGACGACACCGTATGAATTATGGTTTGGGAAGAAACCTAAGCTGTCATTTCTAAAAGTTTGGGGATGCGATACTTATGTCAAGAAACTTCAACCTGAAAAGCTCGAACCGAAGTCGGAAAAATGCGTCTTCCTAGGATACCCTAAAGAAACCATTGGGTATACCTTCTACTTAAGATCCGAGGGCAAGATCTTTGTTGCCAAGAACAGATCCTTTCTGGAAAAAGAGTTTCTCTCAAAAGAACTAAGTGGGAGGAAATAGAACTTGATGAAGTACTACCTCTTGAACAGGATAGTAGTGCAGCTCAGGAAATTGTTTCTGTGATGCCTACACCAACTGAAGAGGAAAATAATGAAGATGATCAAGGTACTTCAGATCAAGTTGCTACTGAACTTCGTAGGTCCACAAGGACACGTTCCGCACCAGAGTGGTACGGCAACCCTGTCCTGGAAATCATGTTGTTGGACAACGGTGAACCTTCGAACTATGAAGAAGCAATGGCGGGCCCAGATTCCAACAAATGGCTAGAAGCCATGAAATCTGAGATGGAATCCATGTATGAAAACAAAGTATGGACTTTGACTGACTTGCCCGATGATCGGCGAGCGATAGAAAACAAATGGATCTTTAAGAAGAAGACGGACGCGGATGGTAATGTCACCATCTATAAAGCTCGGCTTGTCGCTAAGGGTTATCGGCAAGTTCAAGGGATTGACTACGATGAGACTTTCTCTCCCGTAGCGAAGCTTAAGTCCATTCGAATCATGTTAGCAATTGCCGCATACTATGATTATGAGATATGGCAGATGGACGTCAAAACGGCATTCCTTAACGGGCATCTTAAGGAAGAACTGTATATGATGCAGCCGGAGGGTTTTGTCGATCCTAAGAATGCTAACAAAGTATGCAAGCTACAGCGATCCATTTATGGGCTGATGCAAGCATCTCGGAGTTGGAACATTTGCTTTGATGAGATGAGCAAGGCGTTTGGGTTTATGCAGACTTATGGAGAAGCCTGCATTTAGAAGAAAGTGAGTGGGAGCTCTGTAGCATTTCTCATATTATATGTAGATGACATACTTTTGATGGGAAATGATATAGAACTTTTGGACAGCATTAAGGCCTACTTGAATAAGTGTTTTTCAATGAAGGACCTTGGAGAAGCTGCTTATATATTAGGCATCAAGATCTATAGAGATAGATCGAGATGCCTCATAGGTCTTTCACAAAGCACATACCTTGATAAGATTTTGAAGAAGTTCAAAATGGATCAGTCCAAGAAGGGGTTCTTGCCTGTGTTGCAAGGTGTGAGATTGAGCTCGGCTCAATGCCCGACCACGGCAAAAGATAAAGAAGAGATGAGTGTCATCCCCTATGCTTCAGCCATAGGATCTATTATGTATGCCATGCTGTGTACCAGACCTGTTGTAAACCTTGCCGTGAGTTTGGTAGGAAGGTACCAAAGTAATCCCGGCAAGGAACACTGGACAGCGGTCAAGAATATCCTGAAGTACCTGAAAAGGACAAAGGACATATTTCTCGTTTATGGAGGTGACGAAGAGCTCGCCGTAAAGGGTTACGTCGACGCTAGCTTCGACACAGATCTGGATGACTCTAAGTCACAAACTGGATACGTGTATATGTTGAATGGTGGAGCAGTAAGCTGGTGCAGCTGCAAGAAGAGCGTCGTGGCGGGATCTACATGTGAAGCGGAGTACATGGCAGCCTCGGAGGCAGCGCATGAAGCTATTTGGGTGAAGGAGTTCATCACCGACCTAGGAGTCATACCCAATGCGTCGGGGCCGATCAAACTCTTCTGTGACAACACTGGAGCTATTGCCCTTGCCAAGGAGCCCAGGTTTCACAAGATGACCAGGCACATCAAGCGTTGTTTTAACTCCATCCGTGAAAATGTTCAAGATGGAGACATAGATATTTGCAAAGTACATATGGATCTGAATGTCGCAGATCCGTTGACTAAACCTCTCTCGCGAGCAAAACATGATCAACACCAGAACTCTATGGGTGTTCGATTCATCACAATGTAACTAGATTATTGACTCTAGTGCAAGTGGGAGACTGTTGGAAATATGCCCTAGAAGCAATAATAAAAGCATTATTATTATATTTCCTTGTTCATGATAATTGTCTTTTATTCATGCTATAATTGTATTATCCGAAAATCGTAATACACGTGTGAATACATAGACCACAATACGTCCCTAGTGAGCCTCTAGTTGACTAGCTCGTTGGTCAACAGATAGTCATGGTTTCCTGACTATGGACATTAGATGTCGTTGACAACGGGATCACATCATTAGGAGAATGATGTGATGGACAAGACCCAATCCTAAGCATAGCACAAGATCGTGTAGTTCGTTTTACTAGAGCTTTTCCAATGTCAAGTATCTCTTCCTTAGACCATGAGATTGTGTAAGTCCCGGATACCGTAGGAGTGCTTTGGGTTTACCAAACGTCACAACGTAACTGGGTGACTATAAAGGTGCACTACAGGTATCTCCGAAAGTGTCTGTTGGGTTGACACGGATCGAGACTGGGATTTGTCACTCCGTATGACGGAGAGGTATCTCTGGGCCCACTCGGTAATGCATCATCATAATGAGCTCAAAGTGACCAAGTTTTTGGTCACGGGATCATGCATTACGGTACGAGTAAAGTGACTTGCCGGTAACGAGACTGAACGAGGTATTGGGATACCGACGATCGAGTCTCGGGCTTGTAACGTACCGATTGAAAAGGGAATAGTATATGGGGTTGCTTGAATCCTCGACATCGTGGTTCATCCGATGACATCATCGAGGAGCATGTGGGAGCCAACATGGGTATCCAGATCCTGCTGTTGGTTATTGACCGGAGAGCCGTCTCGGTCATGTCTGCATGTCTCCCGAACCCGTAGGGTCTACACACTTAAGGTTTGGTGACACTAGGGTTATTAGAAAGACTTGTATGTGATTACCGAATGTTGTTCGGAGTCCCAGATGAGATCCCGGACGTCACGAGGAGTTCCGGAATGGTCCGGAGGTGAAGATTTATATATGGGAAGTTGTCATGCGGACACCAGAAAGTTTCGGGGCATATCGGTATTGTACCGGGGCCACCGGAGGGGTTCCGGGGGTCCTCCGGGAGGGGCCACCCCTCTTGGTGGGCCACATGGGCCGTGTAGGGCAGGGAACCAGCCCCTGGAGGGCTGGGCGCCCCCCCCCCTTGGGCCCATGCGGCTAGGGTTGGGGGGGAATCCTAGAGGGGGCGCCCCCTTTGCTTGGGGGGCAAGTCCCCCCTCCCTGGCCGCCGCCCCCCCTCTACATCCCATCTAGAGGGGCTGGCCCCCCTTGCCCCTTCCCCTATAAATAGAGGGGTGAGGGGAGGGCTACAAGACAACCAAGGCGCAGCCCCTCCCCTCCCCAACACCTCTCCTCCTCCGTCACGAGCTTGGCGAAGCCCTGCCGGAGTGCTGCTTCTCCACCAACACCACGCCGTCGTGGTGCCGGTGGAGCTGTCTTCCTCAACCTCTCCTTCCTCCTTGCTGGATCAAGACGAAGGAGATGTCGTCCGTACCGTACATGTGTTGAACGTGGAGGTGCTATCCGTTCGGCACTTGGTCATCGGTGATCTGAATCACGTCGAGTACGACTCCATCATCACCGTTCCCTCGAACGCTTCCGCACGCGATCTACAAGTGGTATGTAGATGCAAACTCACTCCCTTGACTCGTTGCTTAGATGATATCATAGATGGATCTTGGTGAAACCGTAGGAAAATTTTTAATTTTCTGCAACGTTCCCCAACAGTTTGTTGTTCATTGCTACGAAAAATGTGTAACGTTCACTTTGTAAAAAAACATGGTCATTATTCTCATAACAAAAAATGATGAAGTTCTCTTGTCTTGACCATGTAGTGTTGCGGTGCATTTTCGGCAGTGTCACGGTTCACTTTTGGTAGTGTTGCGGTTCACTGTCCACTCTCGTTCAAAAAAAAGATGAAAAAAAGACAACAAAAACTTGTGCGAGAAAGTTTGACAAAAAGAAATCATGAAGTTCACATGACTGTTTGTTGCAGTGCGGTTTTCAGTTTGGAGCAGTGCGTTCTTTTGTCTGATGCATTACACACGATGATTTTGGTCTCGCGAAAAAGAGAGTGTCCGCTTTTCGGTAAAATTAAAACTGCTCTTAAACCGTAAAGAATTAGAGAGAGTCTTCTACATGAAAAAGTTGCGTCTCGTCGGTATCCCAATGACGTATGATTTCAATCATTTCGACAAGCGGTTTGTTAAATTTTCGCGAAAAACGGCCACTGCCACTCGTCGTCCGCCACATGATCTTCAAAATTATCTAAAAATCATAAGGAATCTCAAAAGCATTTCAACATATGAAAGTTGTGCCTCGTCTGTAGCTTTGGAACAGTGTATCATATGACTCATTTCGACAAACGGTTCAAAAATTGAAGGAAAAACAGTACCGAAAATTGCAAAAATTCAAAAAAAAATACAATTCCGTGATTTATTAAATTTTAAATTGCTCTTAAACTGTAACGAATTAGAGAAAATAATAAATATCAAAAAGATGCGCCTCGACGATATCTTTGATTTATTCTGACAAGTGCTTTAGAAAAACCATGAAAAAAACGCTCGCTGCCACTCGTCGTGCGCTGCACCGTTTTCAAAACTGCTCTGAAGCCGTGAGGAATCTCGAAAAGTTTTCAACATGACAAAGTTGCGCCTAATACATAGCTTTTCAACCGTATATTATACACCTCGTTCCGATAAATGGTTAAAAAGCTAGAGTGAAAAAGGTACCGAAAATACACAACGTGCAGTATTTTTGCGACGGGAAGTTCACTCGCCTAAGTACTGCAGCGCACTTGGTTCAAACAATGACGTGCACTTGCGTTGAGCCTGCAATGCGAAAGTGTTATCAGAATAGTTATTCTGCTAATATTAGCAGAATAGACCGTGT
>NC_041385.1:830225418-830237953 GCF_002162155.2 Triticum dicoccoides
CATAACACACACGTCTTATTAGCAGCAATCATCTGTGTTATTCTCGGTCTTCGCACATATTTCTGATTGAGACAAATTCACTACAGGTCCATTTACGTGCGCTGGCGTTAGCTTTAGTCCCTGTGGTTACAAATACCCGTAATACAGTCACCAAACTTGCGCTAGGGGTCATCTACGGTCCATTATATGTTTTTGTGTACGTATGCGCTGACCTGGCCCGAGTCAACCGATGCCAAGTGTGCATTGACTCCCACATGTGCCCAGCCGCTCGATTACGCATGCACGTAGTTATTTTTTTGCAAAACTTGAAGTTATTAAAAGACCCCCCACAACTGGTCTGATCGAGCCACCACCTGGTCGGATCGAGCAAACCCCCTACTGAACCGAGCCACCCTGCTGCTTCTTCCTTCTCCCCTAGTTCGTCGTCGCTGCCGATGTGGTTCCGTCTCCGGCGTGGGCAAGCATGGCGACGACACCATGAGCTCATCGTCGGACGCTGCGCCACCGCCGTCCGCGCCATTTGGAAGGGGCCTGCGTGACGTCCCTCTCGCACCGTCGCGTCGTGACGACCATGCCTCGCCGCCTGTCTATGGTACGTCACCGTCGCGACATGTTGTATGCTCGAGCTCCGGGGAAGAGCTTGCGTGTGAGTCAATCGCGCACAACTGCTAGGGTTTGTGCTAGTTCTCTCCCTTTTTGCCACGGATGGTGTAGGGTTTAGGGTTTTAGAAGCGGACGTTTAGCAGGGCCACATATCAAAGCTAGGGTTTCTGATGTGCAATGGATCTTGTATCTAGATATGGTCTAGGGTTTGCATAGCAAAATTAGGGTTTGATTTTGGAAAATGTTAGGGGGAGGCCATACTCGCTTCTCGCCTGTTTCTTTGCTTTATATGGCCTGGTTGTTGATCATGATATGCGATGAGCGTTTTGCGCCTGAGATGATCATTTTGCCCATAAAGATCATATATTTGGTCAGTGGAGGCCATGAATCCGTGCTTTCTTTCTGTAACATGTATGAAATTTGCTCTGTAAGATAACTGAATTTATATGTGTTAACCCGTCTAAATATTGAAATGTCTGAACTTGATTTAGTACAATAACTGAATATTGACACTGAAAATTGCTGCTTTACTTGTTTTGGTCCAATTACATTACTTTACTGTTTGCTCAGTACCCTTGGTTAGGTCCCGCTTAATCAGTTAACTGAGCTACTAGTGGTTTGATATAGTAACTAAACTTTTGGAGTTAACTGAATATTTTCAGCTTCACTCAACCTTCATAAATGTCTCTGTTTATCTTGTCTAAACATTGCAACTCTGAATGTTTTGGAGGACCCCTAAGCAACCAGTTCTCTGTTGAGGTCATACATGGTGGCTATTTCCTTTGTGCAGGCAATCATAGGGATTACCACAAAGGCCACTCCATTTGGTATGTATGACTACTGTGACATAGATATATAACTGGACACCTACTATGGTTTCTAGTCTCATTGAGGAAATTGGGGGATCAGGGCTTATTGGTGTGTTCTTGGGTTGGCAGTGTACAATAATGGATTAATAGAGATTAAGATGGGAGACAACACAATGACAGAGAACATGAAGGATTGTGATCTTAATGGGAATCATTTTCAGCAAATCTTTCTTGGTCATGATGAGAGCTTGAGATCATATATTTCTCATGTTCCTGTTCATTCTGATGATGAGGATCCTTCATTTAACAAATTCAGTGGAATTAGGCCAAAGAAGGAGAAGGCACACTAGCAGCAAGAAGAGCAGACACAATAGCGGCAAGAGGAGCAGGTTGAGCTCACTCTAGTGGAACAGGAGCAGGCTGAGCTCCCTCAAGTGGAACAGGAGCTGCCTCTACCTGATCAAGAGCATGAGCAAGATGAAACAGAGTCGGAAAGTGAATCGGAGTCAGAAGAAGATGATTTCATACCAAGTCCACCCCAGCCAGGAACTACTTACCTTTCATCTCAGTTTGGGCTTAGGACCAGGAAATCCTCTGGGTGTTTGAACATGGATGCAGCAGACACAGTTGGTTATTCGGTAATGCAGGATTCAAATGAAGATTACATTACACAAATTGTTGATTCAGACATTGATCTGCAAGATGATGATGAGTTGTTTGACAAAAATGTTGATTGTTACAAAGGCAAAGGTAAAGCAGTCCAAGAAGAAGCTGATGATCCTACTGAAGATGTGGACATGTGCTTGCCTTCATCTGATGAAGATAAGGTTAAGCTGAATTTCAAAAGTTTCAGAGAAGATGGCCTGGCTAAACCAGAGTTGAAAGTGGGTCAGACATTTGCTAGTGTTGAGTTACTGAGGAGGGCTATCATGGAGTATAGCTGTCATGAAAGGGTTAACATCAAGTGCCCCAGAAATGATAGGAAAAGAGTTAAAGGCATTTATGAAGATGGGTGTATGATACGTCTCCGTCGTATCTATAATTTTTGATTGTTCCATGCCAATATTCTTCAACTTTCATATACTTTTGCCAACTTTTTATACTATTTTTGGGACTAACATATTGATCCAGTGCCCAGTGCCAGTTCCTGTTTGTTGCATGTTTTATGTTTCGCAGAAAACCAATATCTAATGGAACCCAAACGGGATAAAAATGGACGGAGAATTATTTTGGAATATTTGGGATTTTCGGGAGGAGGAATCAACGCGAAACGCTGTCCATGGTGGCCACGAGATAGGGGGCGCGCCCACTACACCTGGGCATGCCCTGGGCTCTCGTGGGCCACCCGTAAGGCGGTTGATGCAAGAAAGATAATTTTATAAGAAAAATTTGGGGAAAGATTCACCCCAATCGGAGTTAAGGATCTCCGGATATTTAAAAAACGATGAAGGGGTAGAATCTGAGAACGCAGAAACGGAGAGAAACAAGAGATGGATCCAATCTCAGAGGGGCTCTCGCCCCTCCCAAGCCATGGGAGCGAAGGACCAGAGGGGAAACCCTTCTCCCATCTAGGGAGGAGGTCAAGGAAGAAGAAGAAGAAGGGGGCCCTCTCCCCCTTGCTTCTGGTGGCGCCGGAGCGCTGCCGGGGGCCATCATCATCACCGTGATCTTCACCAACACCGCCACCATCTTCACCAACATATCCACCAACTCTTCCTCCCTCTATGCAGCGGTGTAGCCTCTCTCTTACCCGCTGTAATCTCTATTTAAGCATGGTTCTCAATGCTATATATTATTCCCCAATGATGTATGGCTATCTTATGATGTTTGAGTAGATCCTTTTTGTCCTATGGGTTAATTGATGATTGTGATTGGTTTGAGTTGCATGTTTTATTATTGGTGCTGTCCTACTGTGCCCTTCGTGTCGCGCAAGGGTGAGGGATTCCCGCTGTAGGGTTTGCAATATGTTTATGATTTGCTTATGGTAGGTGGCCTGAGTGAACAGAAGCACAGACTAGAGTAAGTAGGTTGTTTGCGTATGGGATAAAAGGGGACTTGATACTTAAATTCTATGGTTGGGTTTGACCTTAATGAATCTTTAGTAGTTGCAGATGCTTGCTAGAGTTCCAATCATAAGTGCATAGAATTCCATGTAAGGGATGATATGTTAGCCTATGCCTCTCCCTCGAATAGAATTGCAATAATGATTACCGGTCTAGTTATCGATTGCCTTGGATAAATAACTTTCTCGTAACAAAAATCTCTCTACTAATATTTACTTTATTGCATCTTTATCTAAACAGCCCCTAGTTTATATTTACATGCTCTTTATTGTCTTGCAAACCTAGCCTTGCACACCTACAAAGTACTTCTAGTTTCATACTTGTTCTAGGTAAAGCGAACGTCAAGCGTGCATAGAGTTGTATCGGTGGTCGATAGAACTTAACAGAATATTTATTATACCTTTAGCTCCTCGTTGGGTTCGATAGTCTTCCTTATCGAAAACTGTTGCGATCCCGTATACTTGCGGGTTATCAAGACCTTTTTCTGGCGCCGTTGCCGGGGAGTCATAGCGTGGGGTGAATATTCTCGTGTGTGCTTGTTTGCTTTATCACTAAGTACTTTTTATTTGCTGTTCTTAGTTGTTCTCTATCTTTAGTTATGGACATGGATCATGAAATACCAAAAAAATTAGGTGTACTTTCTACTCATGGAGATGGGGAACCTCCTAAAACCCTCAATGCTCGTTATGTTCAAGATATTATGTACTACTTTGATAATCCTGAGAAAACCCAACTCAATTATGTTATGGGAGTAAGTTGGATCAACGTGAATACTTTAGGGATTATCGCTTGACACAAAAAGGGAAACTATTATGGGATCAAGTTTAACTGTTGAAGTGGTATAATAGGCAACTATGCTTGATGCATGATTATACTTGTTGTTCTAGGATGAAGTCTCCACACCTTCCCTTTTCATGCAAATTCAATGATAATGAAACCTTAGCTTCTTATGCTAATGGTATCTTTGATTACTAAGATGTGGAACAAATAGAAGAATTTGTTGCTTTTATGGGTGCTTATGAGGTTGAATCTATGTTTTAAAGCGTTTGATGATTTTGATGATTCAGTTTATAGACCAGAAAATCTTGCTATACTTAGATATTGCTATGAAAATTATGAATACAATTACAATATTAATGTATTTATTGAGAAAGTCTCCGATGTCCAAGAAGAGACTAATATTTTGCAGGAAGCTATGGAAGAAGTAATTGATGAAACAGTGAGCTCATTGGATGAAAAAGATGATGAGGAGAGCGAAGAACAAAAGGAGGAAGAGCGGATTAGCTACCCGTGCCCACCTTCTAATGAGAGTAACCCTCCAACTCATACATTGTTTAATTCCCCTTCGTGCTTACCGAAGGATGATTGCTATGATGATTGCTATGATCCCTTGAATTTGTTTGAAATATCCCTTTTTGATGATGCTTGCTATGCTTGTGGCCAAGATGCCAATATAAATTATGCTTATGGAAATGAACTTTCTATAGTTCCTTATGTGAAACATGAAATTGTTTCTATTGCACCCACGCATGATAGTCCTATTATCTTTTTGAATTCTCCCTACTACACTTTATCGGAGAAGTTTGTGCTTATTAAGGATTATATTGGTGGGTTGCCTTTTACCATTGCACATGATGATTTTGATGAATGTAATATGCATGTGCTTTCTGCTCCTACTTGCAATTATTATGAGAGAGGAACTATATCTCCACCTCTCTATGTTTCCCATACTAGGAAATTGCAAGAAACTGCCTATACTATGCATTGGCCTTTACTATGTGTGCATGAATTGTTCTTTTATGACATGCCGATGCATAGGAAGTGAGTTAGACTTCGTTGTTGCATGATATATGTTACTTCGTGCTCACTACTAAATTACAAATCATTGTTAATTAAAATTGGCTTTGATATACCTTGGGATCCGGGTGGATTTATTACTTGAGCACTAAATGCCTAGCTTAATGGCTTTAAAGAAAGCGCTGCCAGGGAGACAACCCGGAAGTTTTAGATAGTCATTTATTTCTGTTGAGTGCTTTCATACAGTTTAAAAAAAAAAGAGGGGAACCAAAAAACTTTTCGAAAAGGGAAGTGAAAGTGAGAAAGACAAGCATTGTTGAAGTGGGAGAGCTCCTTGAACTTTGTTCATGCTCACAGAAACTTTGTGAATCTTGATTACAGAAACTTTTCATCAAAAATAATTATCCCCTTGTATAATTCCATTGTATTATAAAAATAATGTGCCAAGATTTGCCTTTAGGATGTTTACAATGCTTGTTGGTTTGTACGGTGCAGGACAGAAACTTTGGCTCTAGTGAGCGATTTTACATTTTTAACTGAAACGTCAATTGGTTCTGATTCCTTTTTCAATGTCTTTATATACAACTTGTTTATGTTTCCTAATTTTTGTATAAGTTTTGGGTAACCAGAAGTATGGTGGATGTTCAGATTTCTACAAACTGTTCTGTTTTTGACAGATTCTGTTTTTGATGCATAGTTTGCTTGTTTTGATGAATCTATCAATTTATATCAGTGGATTAAGCCATGGAAAAGCTATATTAGAGTGGAAAAAATGCAAAAACAAAATATTAATTGGTTTGCAACAGTACTTAGAGTGGTGATTTTCTTTATTATACTAACGGATCTTACCGAGTTTTCTGTTGAAGTTTTGTGTGGATGTAGTGTCTAATTGAGGATGTCTCGATTTGAGGAAAAGGAAGAGAAGCAAGAGATCAAGCTTGGGGATGCCCGAGGCACCCCAAGTAAATATTCAAGGAGACTCAAGCGTCTAAGCTTAGGGATGCCTCGGAAAACATCCCCTCTTTCTTCAACAAGTATCGGTTTGTTTTCGTATTCGTTTTGTTTATGCATTATGTGCAAATCTTAGAGCGTCTTTTGCATTAAGTTTTCACTTTTCTTTTATACACCATGCTGGTATGAGATAGTCCATGGTTGATTTATAGAATTCTCATTGCACTTCACTTAAATCTTTTGAGTATGGCTTTATAAAATGCTTCACGTGCTTCACTTATATCATTTGAAGTTTGGATTGCCTGTTTCTCTTCATATAGAAAACCGCCATTTGTAGAATGCTCTTTTGCTTCACTTATAATTGTTAGAGCATGGGCACATCTTTTGTAGAAAGAACTATACTCTCTTGCTTCACTTATATAAATTTAGAGAGATGACAGGAATTGGTCATTCACATGGTTAGTCATAAAATCCTACATAAACTTGTAGATCACTGAATATGATATTGTTGATTCCTTGCAATAGTTTTGCAATATAAAGGTGGTTATATTAGAGTCATGCTAGTGCATGGTTGTGGATTGTGGAGACACTTGTGTTGAGGTTTGTGATTCCAGTAGCATGCACGTATGGTGAACCGCTTTGTGATGAAGTTGGAGCACAATTTTATTTATTGATTGTCTTCCTTATGAGTGGCGGTCGGGGATGAGCGATGGTCTTTTCCTACCAATCTATCCCCCTAGGAGCATGCGCGTAGTACTTTGTTTTCAATGGCTTGTAGATTTTTGCAATAAGTATATGAGTTCTTTATGACTAATATTGAGTCCATGGATTATACGCACTCTCACCCTTCCATCATTGCTAGCCTCTTCGGTACCGTGCATTGCCCTTTCTCACCTTAAGACTTGGTGAAAACTTCGCCGGTGCATCCAACCCCCGTGATACGATACGCTCGATCACACATAAGCCTCATTATATCTTCCTCAAAACAGCCACCATACCTATCTATCATGGCATTTCCATAGCCATTCCGAGATATATTGCCATGCAATGTCCATCATCATCATATACATGACTTAAGCATTCATTGTGATATTGCTTTGCATGATCATAAGATGGCTAGCATGTGTTTTCATGGCTTGTCCATTTTTTGATGTCATTGCTATGCTAGATCATTGCACACCCCGGTACACCGCCGGAAGCATTCATATAGAGTCATATCTTTTTCTAGATATTGAGTTGTAAGTAAATAAAAGTGTGATGATCATCATTATTAGAGCATTGCCCCAGTGAGGAAAGGATGATGGAGACTATGATTCCCCCACAAGTCGGGATGAGACTCCGGACTTTATGAAAAATAAAAGAGGCCAAAGAAGCCCAAATAAAAAAAGAGGCCAAAGAAGCCCACCAAAAAGAAAAAAATTAATAAAAAAGAAAAGAAAAAAAGGAAAAATGAGAGAAAAAGAGAGAAGGGGCAATGTTACTATCCTTTTACCACACTTGTGCTTCAGAGTAGCACCATGTTCTTCATATAGAGAGTCTCTTGAGTTATCACTTTCATATACTAGTGAGAATTTTCATTATAGAACTTGGCTTGTATATTCCTATGATGGGCTTCCTCAAATGCCCGAGGTCTTCATGAGCAAGCAAGTTGGATGCACACCCACTTAGTTTTCAGTTTGAGCTTTCATACACTTATAGCTCTAGTGCATCCGTTGCATGGCAATCCCTACTCACTCACATTGATATCTATTGATGGGTATCTCCATAGCCCGTTGATACGCCTAGTCGATGTGAGACTTTCTCCCTTTTTGTCTTCTCCACATAACCCCCACCATCATATCCTATTCCACTTATAGTGCTATGTCCATGGCTAACGCTCATGTATTGCATGAAAGTTGAAAAAGTTTGAGATTATTAAAGTATGAAACAATTGCGTGGCTTGTCATCAGGATTGTGCATGATTAAATACTTTGTATGATGAAGATAGAGCAACAGCCAGACTATATGATTTTGTAGGGATAACTTTCTTTGGCCATGTTGTTTTTAAAAGACATGATTGCTTTATTGGTACGCTCGAAGTATTATTGTTTTTATGTCAAATGATACACTATTGCTTTGAATCACCCGTATCTTAATATTCATGCGATGATTAGACTTATGATCAAGATTCTGCTAGGTAGCATTCCACATCAATTTTTCTTATCATTTAACTACTCGAGGACGAGCAGGAATTAAGCTTGGGGATACTGATACGTATCCATCATATCTATAATTTTTGATTGTTCCATGCCAATATTCTTCAACTTTCATATACTTTTGGCAACTTTTTATACTATTTTTGGGACTAACATATTGATCCAGTACCCAGTGCCAGTTCCTATTTGTTACATGTTTTCTGTTTCGTAGAAAACCAATATCAAACGGATCCAAATGGAATAAAAACGGACGGAGAATTATTTTGGAATATTTGGGATTTTCCGGAGGAAGAATCAACACGAAACGGTGTCCGGGGTGGCCACGAATAGGGGGGCGTGCCCCCTACCCCTGGGCGCGTCCTGGGCTCTCGTGGGCCACCCATAAAGCGGTTGATGACCTTCTTTTGCCGCAAGAAAGCTAATTTTACAAGAAAAATCTGGGCGAAAGATTCACCCCAATCGGAGTTACGGATCTCCGGATATTTAAGAAACGGTGAAGGGGTAAAATCTGAGAACGCAGAAACAGAGAGAAACAGAGAGATAGATCCAATCTCGGAGGTGCTCTCGCCTCTCCCAAGCCATGGGAGCCAAGGACCAGAAGGGAAACCCTTCTCCCATCTAGTGAGGAGGTCAAGAAAGAAGAAGAAGAAGGGGGGCCCTCTCCCCCTTGCTTCCGGTGGCGCCGGAGCGCTGCCGGGGGCCATCATCATCACCGCGATCTTCACCAACACCGCCACCATCTTCACCAACATCTCCACCAACTCTTCCTCCCTCTATGCAGCGGTGTAACCTCTCCCTTACCCGCTGTAATCTCTACTTAAACATGGTGCTCAACGCTATATATTATTCCCTAATGATGTATGGCTATCTTATGATGTTTGAGTAGATCCTTTTTGTCCTATGGGTTAATTGATGATCATGATTGGTTTGAGTTGCATGTTTTATTATTGGTGCTGTCCTATTGTGCCCTCCGTGTCGCGCAAGCGTGAGGGATTCCCGCTGTAGGGTTTGCAATATGTTTATGATTTTCTTATGGTGGGTGGCGTGAGTGAACAGAAGCACAGACCCGTGTAAGTAGGTTGTTTGCGTATGGGATAAAAGGGTACTTGATACTTAAATGCTATGGTTGGGTTTTACCTTAATGAATCTTTGGTAGTTGCGGATGCTTGCTAGAGTTCCAATCATAAGTGCATAGAATTCCATGTAAGGGATGATATGTTAGCCTATGCCTCTCCCTCAAATAGAATTGCAATAATGATTACCGGTCTAGTTATCGATTGCCTTGGACAAATAACTTTCTCGTAATAAAAAGCTCTCTACTAATATTTACTTTATTGCATATTTATCTAAACAGCCCCTAGTTTATATTTACATGCTCTTTATTGTCTTGCAAACCTAGCCTTTCACACCTACAAAGTACTTCTAGTTTCATACTTGTTCTAGGTAAAGCGAACGTCAAGTGTGCGTAGAGTTGTATCGGTGGTCGATAGAACTTGAGGGAATATTTATTCTACCTTTAGCTCCTCGTTGGGATCGATACTCTTACTTATCAAAAACTATTGCGATCCCGTATACTTGCGGGTTATCAGTGTCCATGGTCTTTGTATGCATGATTTGATGGGAGAATCAACTGCTTCATGATCAATAAGTATAACCCAAATCATTCCTGCATAAAGAAATGGAGTGTTAAGTCATTCACTGCTCCCTTCCTGGCAGGAAAATATCTTGATTCATTCAGAGCAGATGAAAACGTGAACATGAAGAATTTTTCAAGGGTTCACTACAAGAAATATGTCAACTTGTGACCTGGACTATTGCTCACTGAAAGGTCATTGTTTTTCATTTGCGACCTTTTTGTGACCAAAAACAGAAGGTCAAAAGCTGGCGGTCATAAACTGAAATTAACGACCTTCTCTGTGAGAAGGTCATAGACGTTTACGACCAAAAAAGAAGGTCGTTGAACCCATGACCTTTTGTTTTGGTCACTGGCTGTCTGCCCAGGCCACGTCGGATCCGATGTGGCAAAATTGTGACCAATTCATAAGGTCGTTACTTAGATTTAGCCCAGTCCATTTCGGTGCTTTAGATGGGCCGAGCCCATTAATTCAGCCTTTTTAATATTTTTCCTGTCAAATTTCCTTCGATTTCATGGGCCTAGCGCAACATTATAGCCTTTTTATTTTCTGGGCGATGGCCTTTTTGGCTCAACAATTACAGATTTTTTTATAATTACATTTTTCTTTTCTTGTTTTAAGATGGTTCAATTGAGATGGGTCCCAATTGTAAGTTCTGGTAATTGGTCCCAGTTGTCAGGTTCTAGTAAGTGGGTCCCAATTGTCAAGGTCATATTCTTCGGATTTCAATTTCATAGTAAATAAATAGCCAGTATTTAAATTGGCATAGACAAAACAATACAAGTAGTACTTAAAATAACAGCAGCCAAAATCAGTATGGAGCTGCTACTATATAAATAACATATAATACATCTTCAATCACTTTTTACAAGCTCTATGTGTAACCACTACAAAATCCGTATGGAGCTCTATGTGTAACAACCACAGAATTTACAAGCTCTGTGTGTCTTCAATCTTCTTCAACATGGAGCTCCTTCGGTAGCGAGCACAAACTGGGCACCTGCAACATCATAGGAACGCAATTTTAGTGCTCCGTCAAAGAACCAAGTAAATTGCCCTCAATCATACAAACAAAGTTTAGAGAAAACCAAACATAAACAAGCACTTATTATGCAAGACATATACGTTCACATCTCAGGAAAATCTAGGAAAGAGCAAAGTATCAAAGCATGATGTTATCAAAAGCATGATTTACAAGTTTGTCTCTGGGACATACGATAGGTGCTTTTCATAGAAGACAGAATAAGTAAAACTATTCATCTTTGCCAACCCAGACTCTAAACGGGACTCTAAGTGACCCAAAGAGCGACCCAATATAGTGACTGCTACAGTTCATATTTTGATAGTAAAACTAATGTGTAATCATATAGATGATAAAATACATGGCACAATATCAGTACATCTCCAAACAGCCAATACATCTCATAGTACCACAAGGACATGCACCTGCAGTACATCCTGCATTGCAGGTTCACATCAACAGATCATAGCAAGGTTCTCAGTTCAACAACACTAATAGCACCTCAAGCATCATCGGTTTAAAAAGAATGAGCACCAAAACAAAAGGGCAGTAGATAACTCTTCAAACTTTTTTTCAAAAAACAACTCATCCTCTTGACCGCTCCAGATATCATCCTTGTGCATTGCTCAGGAAATTATAAATTCTGGTATAGCACAAAAGAAAATATCAGAGTAGAAAAGTGGCATAGAAACTACCAAAAAAATCTCATGCACTACAAGAACCAGCTACTTTGCCATCTGCCACGGCAGACAGCAAAGGCAGGGCCGGCGGACGGCAAAGGCCTTTGTCGTCTGCCGGGGACAGCAAAAGACTCCGACAAAGACTAGATTGGCAAAGAGCTACTTTGCCGTGTGCTTTCTGAGGCTAAAGGTAAAGGGTCCTTTGCCATCAGCAGCGGACGACAAAGAGAGCAGACGGCAATAAGTATGCTGTTAGTCCGTTAGATGGCTAACGGCAGCCTTTGTCGTCTGCCACTGTCGGGGTGTGGTGTCGGGGTCGGGGTGTCGGGGTGTGGTGTCGGGGTCGGGGTGTCGGGGTCAGGGGGTTGGGGTGTTTCCTTCTATCCTTGTTCTTCTTTCCTCTCTTCTTCTTCTTCTTCTTCTTTCCTTTCTTCTTCTTCTTCTTTCATCTTTTTTCTACTTCTTTTACTTCTTTTCTTATCTTCTTTTCTTCTTCTTCTTCTTCTTCTACTTCTTCTACTTCTTTTCTTCTTCTTCTTTTTTCATATTTTTTCTACTTCTTTTACTTCTTTTCTTCTTCTTCTACTTCTTCTACTACTTTTCATCATCATCTTCTTTTCTTCTACATATTCTTTTTTCTTCTACTTCTTTTCTTCTTCTTCTTTTTTCATCTTTTTTCATCTAAAACCCATGCACTAAATCTAACACTAACACATATGTAGCACTAAATCTAACACTAACACTAACACATATCTAGCACAAAATCTAACACTAACAATTAA
>NC_041385.1:830238615-830305481 GCF_002162155.2 Triticum dicoccoides
AGTCTTTGTCGTCCGCCCAGCCTTTGTCGTCCTCTTTTTGTTTATCTTTGCCATCCGCTGCGGACGGCAAAGAGGCGGGACGTTAAGTTTTTTCTAATCAGATTGGTAGTGGGTGCCACCTCTCTCTTTGCCGTCAGCCAGCAGACGACAAAGAAATGGCGGATGGCAAAGACCTTCTTTGTCGTCTTCCAGCTGTTTTCCATCTGCTTCTTGGTAGCTGATGGCAAAGACCTTCTTTGCCGTCCGCTAGCAGATGGCAAAGAGATGGCAAACCGCAAAATCCCTGATTCCAGTAGTGATGCTTATTGTTATTTCAAGAAGGCATCGATCAGATTTTGAAGCCAATAATAATTAACATGTACTTATCACTTGTTGGAGTTGGTTCACTTCAATTAATAAATTCTTGAAGTAGAACAAGACATGTTCATTCACGGTTCACTCAAATAGAACTAATCTTTGCTTAATAGGGGTACACATGGTATAGTCAAGCAGCTAAATTATTCAACATGACAACATATTCCCCAATTGTAAAAATACATGGGAATTATGCACTTGAGATTATACTAGTTATACTACAATAAAGAACACACCATCCTGAACTACATAGCTAAACAATTGTGCATCGGTTGTTTCAAACAGGACAAATGAGGCAGTTCCACCAAACAACAAACAACTCCTGACTATCACCGAGGAGCAAATAAGTTACACCCAGCTATATTTGCTACAGATTAGCTACCAACTCGATATTTATGTCCACCATACAGAATATTGTTTCCAGTTAGTACAAGTTAATTTAATACTCAGCTCTTTATTTGTGTCCATTTAGTGCAAGTTCATTATCCATGCATATAAGCTTTTGCTCCCAGCCAGCACCATGAGTCTTCTCAGCTACCTACCCAACTACAAGTCAGGAGGCCACTACTGTTAAACAAACTTAAGTGAGAGATCCAACAAACTAGGTGGGATCTTTCCTTATCACTAAAATTAAAAATTTGAGCACACCAAAAATTGATTGTGTGTCATAAGATGATCCTGAGAGTGCAGCACCATGTTACCATCTCTAAAGCTGATTAGTCAGCAGTAAAAAATGTGTAACATATGTATAACCATTGCAAACAACCTTAGCAGAATAGGTAGAAAAAAATTTCATGCAAAATGTTGGTATAACCAGTAGATTATCCCCTAACAGAAGCTAATTAGGCTCCAATACACAAGGCACAACAAGCACAGACTAAATAAGCCACGGCCATGAAATAGAGCATGGTATTACAGCAGCTCAGAGATGGAGCTAGAGGTAAGAGATGGACTCACCGGAGAGGACGTTGTAGTCGAAGCCGCACACAAGCGCCGCCGCAGCCGTCACCCTCTAGAGGCTGTCGCTTCATCGACAGACTCATCTGGTACAACGAGATCATCAAAATGCATCACACTCATGATCATCAAAACGCAGCAGCAGGAGCAAATACAAGTTTAGCCCATCATGAACAGGGGTGCTAGGAAATCCAGTAGCAATGTCTTATATAGGTAATAATAACAGGACCTTAGATAATTTGTTTTCGTTTGTCTCTGTTTTTCTTGTGCAGCAACGAACGGAGCTAGAGCGAGGGATAGCACCAGAGCAGAGCGGAGCTTGGTTATCTTGTGTGGCAGCAGGAGTACTCAATAGCAGCATGAAGGATTTGTAACACTATTCTTTCATGTCAAAAGGACTGCATGAAGACTTGCTTTCACTTGGGGAAACCAAGCTAAGTAGCAGTCCAGAGAGACAGTACAAGTACATGCATTAGATAAACGCCACTATAGAAATTGCAAGATGAGGATTATTACACACGACACTGTAGAAGAAAGGAGGGACATTATCTCTTTATAAATGCACAAGAGCCACATTGATCATGCTGTTTAAAGGAAACATAAACTCTGCATTTGTCGTAATCTAGTACTCCATGCAGTGCTCTACTACAAAGTTAGCCTTGACAAAATTTTATTAGAACAAAATGTTCTATGCTAAACAAATAAGTCATAACTCTCATCCTAAGCTCTAACTGTAGAAACTATCAATCATTAGAAAAAAAAATAGATGGACAGTAAAATCCAAAGGAAGGAAGCCTACTCTTTCAGACTCGACTGCTTCATCCAGCACTAAGTTCAGCAGTAGGTCATATCCCTTTAAAGTTCCTGTAACTGCAAATATGCATATGCCACGTCTTTATATGACTGCTAGCAAGAACACAATAGGAGATAAAACAAGTAGTGCCTCCGTTCACAAATTAAGATGTTTTGGATATTTCAATATGGACTACATACAGAGTGAACACTAAAACGTGTCGATATACATCTAATTCATAAATAAGTTGGAACATCTTATATTTATGAACGAAGGGAGTAAATGGGTTTCATAGACCTGGCCACCATAGGAGCTTAAATAATTTTCAACTACTAAGGTAAGAGACGCCTCATACCCACACACATCAAAATCTATAGACAAACATGCCCAACAAGAAAGAGGTGCAAGCAAGCACAAGCCTGTAACGAATTTGCGATAAAAAACCGGTGCATCAGGCTGACACATGATGAATTACCATGATCCAGGTTTAACATCTATTTCCCACCCCACCTGTTTCCTCACTGTAGTCGTTTCCTCATTGTAGTAACAGGTATCCTAGCACATATATCTAGACTAGATAAACTCACATAGTGGCATTTGTTTTGCTGACTAGAATGGCGACGGCCAACAACTCACCAACTAAATCACACAAAGGCCAGCTAACAAGTTGCTTTAGTAACGTTCGCAGCATTCTCTACGAATCTCTCGACATCAAACACTACAACGGTGGCAGAGCCTAACACAAAACAAATAGCGAGCCCTCTAGTTGATCTGATGATGTACCTATCATAACACCGGGATGGGATAGAAGAAAAACGAGGGAATTTGGGCTGTGTGAATCGAATAAACCTTGGCGGCCGCCGGTGAGCTTGACCTGGAAGCCCTTGTCAACAAACTTGGCCAGGTTGAGCGCTGTCTCCTTGCTCCTTGCCTAAGCAAAAAAACAGACAGGAAAGCATCAATGGCACGCTCGCACCAGCATGAATTGAGTCACCGAACCAGCCTACAACACCAGCTTACCATCTCACCAGCCAAATCCTCCTCCGCTGACTTGCAGCTCTATCATGAACTGGGAGACCATGAGCGGCTCCTCCCCCTCCCTGAGCTGCGCGATCTTGGGGTCAAGCGTGAGGCCGCACGAAAGCACGACAGCTCCACGGTCCGCCCCCCGGCCCGGAACTCGTTGCCGCTGAGCACGCTGGAGTGGGGGCACTTGGCCCTGTCCTCTTCATCCAGCGGGTCCGGCACAGACGCGCCCCCGAGGACGTACAGGTCGGCAAAGACGCGGGCCCTGGCTGCGGCAGCCTCGGCAGCGACGTTGCAGAGCAAGCCGCCGGCGTGGGAGAAGTTGAGGTGGCTGAGGTCGAGCCCGGAGACGATCCCCGACGGCGTCACCTCGAAGGCCTCCATGTGCGCGTGCATGAAGGGCCGCACCGGCGCGCCCCGCCCGCCCGCCGCTTGAGGGCTCGGGAGTCGCCGGAGGCAGAGCAGCGCCAGAGTTGGAGCCGACTGAAACCCTAGCCGCCATGGGGTAGGGTTTCGGGCTCCCCCTATCATGGCCGCTGGGTAGGGGTTCGACCTGAGCTCCTGCTGGGTTGGATCTGCCGCACGCTGGCAGTGGGGAAGAGGTCGCGCCGGCTGATGGGATCGGGGGAGAGGAGGTCGCGGGAGGGAGGGGTTAGGGTCGGGGGTCGCGGGACTGTGGAGGGAGGGAGAAAGAAAGGAGGCGGGGGTGGATGGAAAATGTCCACGAGGACTAGGGTTTCGGCTTAGGTGGGTTTGGGTGAGGACTGCCATTGGATCCACGAGCATCCGACGGTGTTCGATCTACGATCCGCGTGAAACGCCCACAGACCAATCAAAATGCAGCACACAGGTACGATGTCATGACCATCTAAATTTTTCGTAGTTGACTAAAAAATTGGTCATGGTTGATTAAAAATTCATTATCCATTTTTCGAGTGCCCAAAATGAGTGTTTTTGTGAAGGATGTACCAAATATTTGTTGCAAATTGGTATCGAATCATTATTCTACAATACTAGACCATATTTAATGTACAAATAATCAAATGGTTGGGTGTCAAAACTTTTGATCCGCCTCTCGTGAAAAAGATAACTACCGATTTAGTTGGAAGTGGGTCAAATTTGAACTACAGCTGCCTCATAGCTTGCTCTTTATTTTTTTCCAAAAATCATTTCTAGGTACATAAGTATCTATTTAATCAGAGAAACACCAAAAAATTTCCAAGATTCAACCACTAGCTAGGAACGGTCATTCCCGCCGTTTTGACCGCATTTTGAAACGGGTATAAAAAATTGGAAAAATTGGAAAACCTTCGCATTTTGTCATTATATTATACCAAGTTTCCAGGAAAAATAGTAAACTTGTAATACAAAAATTATTTTAAAAAAGTGTTCTCAGAAATGAATTATCATGCGTGAAGATTCATGGCTTTCAAGCCAAATGATCAACCTTATGGCCACATTCATGGCATAGTTTGTTCAAATGAACTCATATTGTGCACAAGGGTGCATCTTGGAATTCCAAATAATATTGCCTAAGGGAGTTTTCATTTTCTTTTCACGGAAAGTACATTTTCCATTTTCTGAGTGCCCAAAATGAGTTTTTTTTGTGAAGGACCTACCATATATTTGTTGTAAAATTGGACCAAATCAATTTTCTAAAATACTAGGCCATATATAACGCACAATTGACCAAATAGTTGGGTGTCAAAAGTTTTGATCCATCTCTCGTGAAAAAGACAAATTTCTGCCGATTCAACAGGAAGCGGGTCAAATTTGAACTGCAGCTGCCTCATAGTTTTCTCTTTATTTTCTTTTAAAATCGTTTATAGGTACATAAGTATCTATTTAATCAGTGAAACACCAAAAATAATCCAAGATTCAACAACTGGCTAGGAACAATCATTCCCGCCATTTTGACCGCATTTTGAAACGGGCATAAAAAATTCAAAAAAAATAAAAAAATTGGAAACCCTCCGCATTGTGTCATAATATGTGACCAAGTTTCTAGAAAAAATAATAAACTTGTAATACGGAAATTATTTTAAAAAAGTGTTCTCAGAAATGAGCTATCATGCGTGAAGATTCATGGATTTCAAGCTAAATGACCAATCTTATGGCCACATTCATGGCATAGTTTGTTCAAATGTGCACCTTGGAATTCCAAACAATGTTGCCTAATTGAGTTTTCATTTTCTTTGCACGGAAAATTCATTTTCCATTTTCCAAGTGCCTAAAATGAGTTTTTTTTGTGAAGGACCTACCATGTATTTGTTAAAAAATTGAACCTAATCAATTTTATAAAATACTAGGCCATATTTAATGCACAATTGACAAAATGTTTGGGTGCCAAAAGTTTTGATCCACCTCTGGTGAAAAAGCCAAATTCCCGCCAATTCAGGTGGAAGCGGGTAAAATTTGAACTGTAGCTGCCTCATAGTTTGCTCTTTATTTTTTCCAAAAATCATTTCTAGGTACACAAGTATCTACTTAATCAGAGAAACATCAAAAGTTTTCCAAGAGTCAACTACTAGCTAGGAACGGCCATTCCTGCCGTTTTGACCGCATGTTGAAACGGGCATAAAAATTTCAAAAAAATTCAAAAATTTGGAAAACCTTCGCATTGTGTCATTATATGTGACCAAGTTTCCAGGAAAAATAGAAAACTTGTAATAAAGAAATTATTTTAAAAAAGTGTTCTTACAAATGAGCTATCATGCGTGAAGATTCATGGCTTTCAAACCAAATTATCAATCTTATGGCCACATTCATGGCATAGTTTATTCAAATGAACTCATATTGTGAACAAGGGTGCATCTTGGAATTCCAAATAATGTTGCCTAAGGGAGTTTTAATTTTCTTTTCATGGAAAATACATTTTCCATTTTCTGAGTGCCCGAAATGAGTTTTTTTTGTGAAGGACCTACCATATATTTGTTGCAATATTGGACCTAATTGATTTTCTAAACTACCAGGCCATATTTAATGAACAATTGACAAAATGGTTGGGTGTCAAAAGTTTTGATCCACCTCTGGTGAAAAAGACAAATTCCCGCCGATTCACGTGGAAGCGGGTCAAATTTAAACTGCAGCTGCCTCATAGTTTGCTCTTTATTTTTCCAAAAAATCATTTCTAGGTACACATGTATCTATTTAATCAGAGAAACATCAAAAGTTTTCCAAGGTTCAACCAGTAGCTAGGAACGGTCATTCCCGCTGTTTTGACCGCATTTTGTAACACGCATAAAAAATTCAAAAAAATTCAAAAATTTGGAAAACCTTCGCATTGTGTCATTATATGTGACCAAGTTTCCAGGAAAAATAGTAAACTTGTAATAAAGAAATTATTTTAAAAAAGTGTTCTTACAAATGAGCTATCATGCGTGAAGATTCATGGCTTTCAAACCAAATTATCAATCTTATGGCCACATTCATGGCATAGTTTATTCAAATGAACTCATATTGTGAACAAGGGTGCATCTTGGAATTCCAAATAATGTTGCCTAAGGGAGTTTTAATTTTCTTTTCATGCAAAATACATTTTCCATTTTCTGAGTGCCCGAAATGAGTTTTTTTTGTGAAGGACCTACCATATATTTGTTGCAATATTGGACCTAATTGATTTTCTAAACTACCAGGCCATATTTAATGAACAATTGACAAAATGGTTGGGTGTCAAAAGTTTTGATCCACCTCTGGTGAAAAAGACAAATTCCCGCCGATTCACGTGGAAGCGGGTCAAATTTAAACTGCAGCTGCCTCATAGTTTGCTCTTTATTTTTCCTAAAATCATTTCTAGGTACACATGTATCTATTTAATCAGAGAAACATCAAAAGTTTTCCAAGGTTCAACCAGTAGCTAGGAACGGTCATTCCCGCTGTTTTGACCGCATTTTGTAACAGGCATAAAAAATTCAAAAAAAATCAAAAATTTGGAAAACCTTTGCATTGTGTCATTATATGTGACCAAGTTTCCAGGAAAAATAGTAACCTTGTAATACGGAAATTATTTTAAAAAAGTGTTCTCAGACATGAGCTATCATGCGTGATGATTCATGGCTTTCAAACCAAATGATCAATCTTATGGCCACATTCATGTCAGAGTTTGTTCAAATGAACTCATATTGTGCACAAGGGGGCATCTTGGAATTCCAAATAATGTTGCCTAAGGGAGTTTTCATTTTCTTTTCATGGAAAATACATTTTCAATTTTCTGAGTGCCCAAAATGAGTTTTTTTTGTGAAGGTCCTACCATATATTGGTTGCAAAATTAGACCTAATCAATTTTATAAAATACTAGGCTATATTTAATGAACAATTGACAAAATGGTTGGGTGTAAAAAGTTTTGATCCACCTCTGGTGAAAAAGACAAATTCCCGCTGATTTAGTTGGAAGCGGGTCAAATTTGAACTGCAACTGCCTCATAGTTTGCTCTTTATTTTTTCCAAAAATCATTTCTAGGTACACAAGTATCTATTTAATCAGAGAAACATCAAAAGTTTTCAAAGAGTCAACCACTAGCTAGGAACGGTCATTCCCGCCGTTTTGAACGCATTTTGAAACGGGCATAAAAAATTCAAAAAAATTCAAAAAATTGGAAAACATTCGCATTGTGTCATTATATGTGACCAAGTTTCCAGGAAAAATAATAAACTTGCAATGCAGAAACTATTTTAAAAAATGTTCTCAGAAATGAGTTATCATGCTTGAAGATTCATGGCTTTCAAGCCAAATGATCAATCTTATGGCCACATTCATGGCATAGTTTGTTAAAATGAACTCATATTATGCACAAGGGTGCATCCTGGAATTCCAAATAATATTGCCTAAGGGAGTTTTCATTTTCTTTTCACGGAAAATACATTTGCCATTTTCTGAGTGCCCGAAATGAGTTTTTTTTGTGAAGGACCTACCATATATTTGTTGCAAAATTGGACCAAATCAATTTTCTAAAATACTAGGCCATATAAAACGCACAATTGACCAAATAGTTGGGTGTCAAAAGTTTTGATCCATCTCTCGTGAAAAAGACAAATTTCCGCCGATTCAATAGGAAGCGGGTCAAATTTGAACTGCAGCTGCCTCATAGTTTGCTCTTTATTTTTTTTTTAAAATCGTTTATAGGTACATAAGTATCTATTTAATTAGTGAAACACCAAAAAAAATCCAAGATTCAACAACTAGCTAGGAACAATCATTCCCGCCGTTTTGACCGCATTTTGAAACGGGCATAAAAAATTCAAAAAACATAAAAAAAATTGGAAACCCTCCGCATTGTGTCATAATATGTGACCAAGTTTCTAGAAAAAATAATAAACTTGTAATACGGAAATTATTTTTAAAAAGTGTTCTCAGAAATTAGCTATCATGCGTGAAGATTCATGGCTTTCAAGCTAAATGACCAATCTTATGGCCACATTCATGGCATAGTTTGTTCAAATGTGCACCTTGGAATTCCAAACAATGTTGCCTAAGTGATTTGTCATTTTCTTTGCACGGAAAATTCATTTTCCATTTTCCAAGTGCCTGAAATGAGTTTTTTTTGTGAAGGACCTAGCATGTATTTGTTGAAAAATTGGACCTAATCAATTTTATAAAATACTAGGCCATATTTAATGCACAATTGACAAAATGTTTGGGTGCCAATAGTTTTGATCCACCTCTGGTGAAAAAGCCAAATTCCCGCCAATTTAGTTGGAAGCGGGCAAAATTTGAACTGTAGCTGCCTCATAGTTTGCTCTCTATTTTTTCCAAAAATCATTTCTAGGTACACAAGTATCTACTTAATCAGAGAAACATCAAAAGTTTTCCAAGAGTCAACTACTAGCTAGGAACGGCCATTCCTGCCATTTTGACCGCATGTTGAAACGGGCATAAAAATTTCAAAAAAATACAAAAATTTGGAAAACCTTCGCATTGTGTCATTATATGTGACCAAGTTTCCAGGAAAAATAGTAAACTTGTAATAAAGAAATTATTTTTAAAAAGTGTTCTTACAAATGAGCTATCATGCGTGAAGATTCATGGCTTTCAAACCAAATTATCAATCTTATGGCCACATTCATGGCATAGTTTATTCAAATGAACTCATATTGTGCACAAGGGTGCATCTTGGAATTCCAAATAATGTTGCCTAAGGGAGTTTTAATTTTCTTTTCATGGAAAATACATTTTCCATTTTCTGAGTGCCCGAAATGAGTTTTTTTTTGTGAAGGACCTACCATATATTTGTTGCAAGATTGGACCTAATTGATTTTCTAAAATACCAGGCCATATTTAATGAACAATTGACAAAATGGTTGGGTGTCAAAAGTTTTGATCCACCTCTGGTGAAAAAGACAAATTCCCGCCGATTCACGTGGAAGCGGGTCAAATTTAAACTGCAGCTGCCTCATAGTTTGCTCTTTATTTTTCCAAAAATCATTTCTAGGAACACATGTATCTATTTAATCAGAGAAGCATCAAAAGTTTTCCAAGGTTCAACCAGTAGCTAGGAACGGTCATTCCCGCTGTTTTGACCGCATTTTGTAACAGGCATAAAAAATTCAAAAAAATTCAAAAATTTGGAAAACCTTTGCATTGTGTCATTATATGTGACCAAGTTTCCAGGAAAAATAGTAACCTTGTAATACGGAAATTATTTTTAAAAAGTGTTCTCAGAAATGAGCTATCATGCGTGATGATTCATGGCTTTCAAACCAAATGATCAATCTTATGGCCACCTTCATGGCAGAGTTTGTTCAAATGAACTCATATTGTGCACAAGGGGGCATCTTGGAATTCCAAATAATGTTGCCTAAGGGAGTTTTCATTTTCTTTTCATGGAAAATACATTTTCCATTTTCTGAGTGCCCAAAATGAGTTTTTTTTGTGAAGGACCTACCATATATTGGTTGCAAAATTGGACCTAATCAATTTTATAAAATACCAGGCTATATTTAATGAACAATTGACAAAATGGTTGGGTGTAAAAAGTTTTGATCCACCTCTGGTGAAAAAGACAAATTCCCGCTGATTAAGTTGGAAGCGGGTCAAATTTGAACTGCAACTGCCTCATAGTTTGCTCTTTGTTTTTCCAAAAATCATTTCTAGGTACACAAGTATCTATTTAATCAGAGAAACATCAAAAGTTTTCAAATAGTCAACCACTAGCTAGGAACGGTCATTCCCGCCGTTTTGAACGCATTTTGAAACGGTCACAAAATATTCAAAAAAATTCAAAAAATTGGAAAACATTCGCATTGTGTCATTATATGTGACCAAGTTTCCAGAAAAAATAATAAACATGCAATACAGAAACTATTTTAAAAAAGTGTTCTCAGAAATGAGTTATCATGCTTGAAGATTCATGGCTTTCAGGCCAAATGATCAATCTTATGGCCACATTCATGGCATAGTTTGTTCAAATGAACTCGTATTGTGCACAAGGGTGCATCTTTGAATTCCAAATAATGTTTCCTAAGGGAGTTTCCATTTTCTTTTCATGGAAAATACATTTTCCATTTTCTGAGTGCCCGAAATGAGTTTTTTTGTGAAGGACCTACCATATATTTGTTGCAAAATTGGACCAAATCAATTTTCTAAAATACTAGGCCATATAAAACACACAATTGACTAAATAGTTGGGTGTCAAAAGTTTTGATCCATCTCCCGTGAAAAAGACAAATTTCCGCCGATTCAATAGGAAGCGGGTCAAATTTGAACTGCAGCTGCCTCATAGTTTGCTCTTTATTTTTTTTTAAAATAGTTTATAGGTACATAAGTATCTATTTAATTAGTGAAACACCAAAAAAAAATCCAAGATTCAACAACTAGCTACGAACAATCATTCCCGCCGTTTTGACCGCATTTTGAAACGGGCATAAAAAATTCAAAAAAATAAAAAAATTGGAAACCCTCCGCATTGTGTCATAATATGTGACCAAGTTTCTAGAAAAAATAATAAACTTGTAATACGGAAATTATTTTTAAAAAGTGTTCTCAGAAATTAGCTATCATGCGTGAAGATTCATGGCTTTCAAGCTAAATGACCAATCTTATGGCCACATTCATGGCATAGTTTGTTCAAATGTGCACCTTGGAATTCCAAACAATGTTGCCTAAGTGATTTTTCATTTTCTTTGCACGGAAAATTCATTTTCCATTTTCCAAGTGCCTGAAATGAGTTTTTTTTGTGAAGGACCTACCATGTATTTGTTGAAAAATTGGACCTAATCAATTTTATAAAATACTAGGCCATATTTAATGCACAATTGACAAAATGTTTGGGTGCCAATAGTTTTGATCCACCTCTGGTGAAAAATCCAAATTCCCGCCAATTCAGTTGGGAGCGGGCAAAATTTGAACTGTAGCTGCCTCATAGTTTGCTCTTTATTTTTTCCAAAAATCATTTCTAGGTACACAAGTATCTACTTAATCAGAGAAACATCAAAAGTTTTCCAAGAGTCAACTACTAGCTAGGAACGGCCATTCCTGCAATTTTGACCGCATGTTGAAACGGGCATAAAAATTTCAAAAAAAATCAAAAATTTGGAAAACCTTCGCATTGTGTCATTATATGTGACCAAGTTTCCAGGAAAAATAGTAAACTTTTAATAAAGAAATTATTTTAAAAAAATGTTCTTACAAATGAGCTATCATGCGTGAAGATTCATGGCTTTCAAACCAAATTATCAATCTTATGGCCACATTCATGGCATAGTTTATTCAAATGAACTCATATTGTGTACAAGGGTGCATCTTGGAATTCCAAATAATGTTGCCTAAGGGAGTTTTAATTTTCTTTTCATGGAAAATACATTTTCCATTTTCTGAGTGCCCGAAATGAGTTTTTTTTTGTGAAGGACCTACCATATATTTGTTGCAAGATTGGACCTAATTGATTTTCTAAAATACCAGGCCATATTTAATGAACAATTGACAAAATGGTTGGGTGTCAAAGGTTTTGATCCACCTCTGGTGAAAAAGACAAATTCCCGCCGATTCACGTGGAAGCGGGTCAAATTTAAACTGCAGCTGCCTCATAGTTTGCTCTTTATTTTTCCAAAAATCATTTCTAGGTACACATGTATCTATTTAATCAGAGAAGCATCAAAAGTTTTCCAAGGTTCAACCAGTAGCTAGGAACGGTCATTCCCGCTGTTTTGACCGCATTTTGTAACAGGCATAAAAAATTCAAAAAAATTTCAAAAATTTGGAAAACCTTCGCATTGTGTCATTATATGTGACCAAGTTTCCAGGAAAAATAGTAACGTTGTAATACGGAAATTATTTTTAAAAAGTGTTCTCAGAAATGAGTTATCACGCGTGATGATTCATGGCTTTCAAACCAAATGATCAATCTTATGGCCACATTCATGGCAGAGTTTGTTCAAATGAACTCATATTGTGCACAAGGGGGCATCTTGGAATTCCAACTAATGTTGCCTAAGGGAGTTTTCATTTTCTTTTCATGGAAAATACATTTTCCATTTTCTGAGTGCCCAAAATGAGTTTTTTTTGTGAAGGTCCTACCATATATTGGTTGCAAAATTGGACCTAATCAATTTTATAAAATACTAGGCTATATTTAATGAACAATTGACAAAATGGTTGGGTGTAAAAAGTTCTGATCCACCTCTGGTGAAAAAGACAAATTCCCGCTGATTTAGTTGGAAGCGGGTCAAATTTGAACTGCAACTGCCTCATAGTTTGCTCTTTATTTTTTCCAAAAATCATTTCTAGGTACACAAGTATCTATTTAATCAGAGAAACGTCAAAAATTTTCAAAGAGTCAACCACTAGCTAGGAACGGTCATTCCCGCCGTTTTGAACGCACTTTGAAACGGGCATAAAAAATTCAAAAAAATTCAAAAAATTGGAAAACATTCGCATTGTGTCATTATATGTGACCAAGTTTCCAGGAAAAATAATAAACTTGCAATACAGAAACTATTTTAAAAAAGTGTTCTCAGAAATGAGTTATCATGCTTGAAGATTCATGGCTTTCAAGCCAAATGATCAATCTTATGGCCACATTCATGGCATAGTTTGTTCAAATGAACTCATATTGTGCACAAGGGTGCATCTTGGAATTCCAAATAATATTGCCTAAGGGAGTTTTCATTTTCTTTTCATGGAAAATACATTTTCCATTTTCTGAGTGCCCCAAATGAGTTTTTTTTGTGAAGGACCTACCATATATTTGTTTCAAAATTGGACCAAATCAATTTTCTAAAATACTAGGCCATATATAATACAATTGACCAAATAGTTGGGTGTCAAAAGTTTTGATCCATCTCTCGTCAAAAAAGACAAATTTCCGCCGATTCAACAGGAAGCGGGTCAAATTTGAACTGCAGCTGCCTCATAGTTTGCTCTTTATTTTTTTTAAAAATCGTTTATAGGTACATAACTATCTATTTAATCAGTGAAACACCAAAAATAATCCAAGATTCAACAACTAGCTAGGAACAATCATTCCTACCGTTTTGACCGCATTTTGAAACGGGCATAAAAAATTCAAAAAAAATAAAAAAAATTGGAAACCCTCCGCATTGTGTCATAATATGTGACCAAGTTTCTAGAAAAAATAATAAACTTGTAATACGGAAATTATTTTAAAAAAGTGTTCTCAAAAATGAGCTATCATGCATGAAGATTCATGGCTTTCAAGCTAAATGACCAATCTTATGGCCACATTCATGGCATAGTTTGTTCAAACGTGCACCTTGGAATTCCAAACAATGTTGCCTAAGTGAGTTTTCATTTTCTTTGCACGGAAAATTCATTTTCCATTTTCCAAGTGCCTGAAATGAGTTTTTTTTTGTGAAGGACCTACCATGTATTTGTTGAAAAATGGGACCTAATCAATTTTATAATATACTAGGCAATATTTAATTCACAATTGACAAAATGTTTGGGTGCCAAAAGTTTTGATCCACCTCTGGTGAAAAAGCCAAATTCCCGCCAATTCAGGTGGAAGCGGGTCAAATTTGAACTGCAACTGCCTCATAGTTTGCTCTTTATTTTTTCCAAAAATCATTTCTAGGTACACAAGTATCTATTTAATCAGAGAAACGTCAAAATTTTTCAAAGAGTCAACCACTAGCTAGGAACGGTCATTCCCGCCGTTTTGAACGCACTTTGAAACGGGCATAAAAAATTCAAAAAAATTCAAAAAATTGGAAAACATTCGCATTGTGTCATTATATGTGACCAAGTTTCCAGGAAAAATAATAAACTTGCAATACAGAAACTATTTTAAAAAAGTGTTCTCAGAAATGAGTTATCATGCTTGAAGATTCATGGCTTTCAAGCCAAATGATCAATCTTATGGCCACATTCATGGCATAGTTTGTTCAAATGAACTCATATTGTGCACAAGGGTGCATCTTGGAATTCCAAATAATATTGCCTAAGGGAGTTTTCATTTTCTTTTCATGGAAAATACATTTTCCATTTTCTGAGTGCCCCAAATGAGTTTTTTTTGTGAAGGACCTACCATATATTTGTTTCAAAATTGGACCAAATCAATTTTCTAAAATACTAGGCCATATATAATACAATTGACCAAATAGTTGGGTGTCAAAAGTTTTGATCCATCTCTCGTCAAAAAAGACAAATTTCCGCCGATTCAACAGGAAGCGGGTCAAATTTGAACTGCAGCTGCCTCATAGTTTGCTCTTTATTTTTTTTAAAAATCGTTTATAGGTACATAACTATCTATTTAATCAGTGAAACACCAAAAATAATCCAAGATTCAACAACTAGCTAGGAACAATCATTCCTACCGTTTTGACCGCATTTTGAAACGGGCATAAAAAATTCAAAAAAAATAAAAAAAATTGGAAACCCTCCGCATTGTGTCATAATATGTGACCAAGTTTCTAGAAAAAATAATAAACTTGTAATACGGAAATTATTTTAAAAAAGTGTTCTCAAAAATGAGCTATCATGCATGAAGATTCATGGCTTTCAAGCTAAATGACCAATCTTATGGCCACATTCATGGCATAGTTTGTTCAAACGTGCACCTTGGAATTCCAAACAATGTTGCCTAAGTGAGTTTTCATTTTCTTTGCACGGAAAATTCATTTTCCATTTTCCAAGTGCCTGAAATGAGTTTTTTTTTGTGAAGGACCTACCATGTATTTGTTGAAAAATGGGACCTAATCAATTTTATAATATACTAGGCAATATTTAATGCACAATTGACAAAATGTTTGGGTGCCAAAAGTTTTGATCCACCTCTGGTGAAAAAGCCAAATTCCCGCCAATTCAGGTGGAAGCGGTAAAATTTGAACTGTAGCTGCCTCATAGTTTGCTCTTTATTTTTTCCAAAAATCATTTCTAGCAGGCCGAAATGAGTTTTTTTTTGTGAAGGACCAACCATATATTTGTTGCAAAATTGGACCTAATTGGTTTTCTAAAATACCAGGCCATATTTAATGCACAATTGACAAAATTGTTGGGTGTCAAAAGTTTTGATCCACCTCTGGTGAAAAAGACAAATTCCCGCTGATTCACGTGGAAGCGGGTCAAATTTGAACTGCAGTTGCCTCATAGTTTGCTCTTTATTTTTCCAAAAATCATTTCTAGGTACACATGTATCTATTTAATCAGAGAAACATCAAAAGTTTTCCAATGTTCAACCACTAGCTAGGAACGGTCATTCCCGCTGTTTTGACCGCATTTTGAAACGGGCATAAAAAATTCAAAAAAATTCAAAAATTTGGAAAACCTTTGCATTGTGCCATTATATGTGACCAAGTTTCCAGGAAAAATAGTAACCTTGTAATACGAAAATTATTTAAAAAAAAGTGTTTTGAGAAATGAGCTATCATGCGTGATGATTCATGGCTTTCAAACCAAATGATCAATCTTATGGCCACATTCATGGCAGAGTTTGTTCAAATGAACTCATATTGTGCACAAGGGGGCATCTTGGAATTCCAAATAATGTTGCCTAAGGGAGTTTTCATTTTCTTTTCATGGAAAATACATTTTCCATTTTCTGAGTGCCCAAAATGAGTTTTTCTGTGAAGGACCTACCATATATTGGTTGCAAAATTGGACCTAATCAATTTTATAAAATAGCAGGCTATATTTAATGAACAATTGACAAAATGGTTGGGTGTAAAAAGTTTTGATCCACCACTGGTGAAAAAGACAAATTCCCGCTGATTAAGTTGGAAGCGGGTCAAATTTGAACTGCAACTGCCTCATAGTTTGCTCTTTATTTTTCCAAAAATCATTTCTAGGTACACAAGTATCTATTTAATCAGAGAAACATCAAAAGTTTTCAAGTAGTCAACCACTAGCTAGGAACGGTCATTCCCGCCGTTTTGAACGCATTTTGAAACGGTCACAAAATATTCAAAAAAATTCAAAAAATTGGAAAACATTCGCATTGTGTCATTATATGTGACCAAGTTTCCAGAAAAAAATAATAAACATGCAATATAGAAATTATTTTAAAAAAGTGTTCTCAGAAATGAATTATCATGCTTGAAGATTCATGGCTTTCAAGCCAAATGATCAATCTTATGGCCACATTCATGGCATAGTTTGTTCAAATGAACTCATATTGTGCACAAGGGTACACCTTGGAATTCCAAACAATGTTGCGTAAGTGAGTTTTCATTTTCTTTGCATGGAACATTCATTTTCCATTTTCCTAGTGCCTGAAATGTGTTTTTTTTTGTGAAGGACCTACCATGTATTTGTTGAAAAATTGGACCTAATCAATTTTATAAAATACTAGGCCATATTTAATGAACAATTGACAAAATGGTTGGGTGTCAAAAGTTTTGGTCCACCTCTGGTGAAAAAGACAAATTCCCGCCGATTCAGGTGGAAGCGGGTCAAATTTGAACTGCAGCTGCCTCATAGTTTGCTCTTTTCTTTTCCAAAAATCATTTGTAGGTACACAAGTACCTATTTAACCAGAGAAACATCAAAAGTTTTCCAAGGTTCAACCACTAGCTAGGAACGGTCATTCCCGCTGTTTGGACTGCATTTTGAAACGGGCATAAAAAATTCAAAAAAGTTCAAAAATTTGGAAAACCTTCGCATTGTGTCATTATATGTGACCAAGTTTCCAGAAAAAATAATAAACATGCAATACAGAAACTATTTTAAAAAAGTGTTCTCAGAAATGAATTATCATGCTTGAAGATTCATGGCTTTCAAGCCAAATGATCAATCTTATGGCCACATTCATGGTATAGTTTGTTCAAATGAACTCATATTGTGCACAAGGGTGCATATTTGAATTCCAAATAATGTTTCCTAAGGGAGTTTCCATTTTATTTTCATGGAAAATACATTTCCACTTTCTGAGTGCCCGAAATGAGTTTTTTTTGTGAAGGACCTACCATATATTTGTTGCAAATTTGGACCTAATCAATTTTATAAAATACCAGGCCATATTTAATAAACAATTTACAAATTGTTTGGGTGTTAAAAGTTTTGATCCACCTCCGGTGAAAAAGACAAATTCCCGCCGATTAAGATGGAAGCGGCTCAAATTTGAACTGCAGCTGCCTCATAGTTTGCTCTTTATTTTTCCAAAAATCATTTCTAGGTACAAAAGTATCCATTTAATCATATAAACATCAAACCTTTTCCAAGATTCAACCACTAGCTAGGAACAATCATTCCCGCCGTTTTGACCGCATTTTGAAACGGGCATAAAAACTTCAAAAAAATTAAAAAAATTGGAAACCCTCCATATTGTGTCATAATATGTGACCAAGTTTCCAGATAAAAATAATAAACTTGTAATACGGAAATTATTTTAAAAAAGTGTTATCAGAAATGAGCTATCATGCGTGAAGATTCATGGCTTTCAAGCTAAATGACCAATCTTATGGCCACATTCATGGCATAGTTTGTTCAAATGAACTCATATTGTGCACAAGGGTACACCTTGGAATTCCAAACAATGTTGCGTAAGTGAGTTTTCATTTTCTTTGCATGGAACATTCATTTTCCATTTTCCGAGTGCCTGAAATGTGTTTTTTTTTGTGAAGGACCTACCATGTATTTGTTGAAAAATTGGACCTAATCAATTTTATAAAATACTAGGCCATATTTAATGCACAATTGACAAAATGTTTGGGTGCCAACAGTTTTGATCCACCTCTGGTGAAAAAGCCAAATTCCCGCCAATTCAGTTGGAAGCGGGTAAAATTTGAACTGCAGCTGCCTCATAGTTTGCTCTTTATTTTTTCCAAAAATCATTTCTAGGTACACAAGTATCTACTTAATCATAGAAACATCAAAAGTTTTCCAAGAGTCAACCACTAGCTAGGAACGGTCATTCCTGCCGTTTTGACCGCATGTTGAAACGGGCATAAAAATTTCAAAAAAATTCAAAAATTTGGAAAACCTTCGCATTGTGTCATTATATGTGACCAAGTTTCCAGGAAAAATAGTAAACTTGTAATAAAGAAATTATTTTAAAAAAGTGTTCTCAGAAATGAGCTATCATGCATGAAGATTCATGGCTTTCAAACCAAATAATCAATCTTATGGCCACATTCATGGCATAGTTTATTCAAATGAACTCATATTCTGCACAAGGGTGCATCTTGGAATTCCAAATAATGTTGCCTAAGGGAGTTTTAATTTTCTTTTCGTGGAAAACACATTTTTCATTTTTTGAGTGCCCGAAATGAGTTTTTTTTGTGAAGGGCCTACCATATATTTGTTGCAAAATTCGACCTAATTGATTTTCTGAAATACCAGGCCATATTTAATGAATAATTGACAAAATGGTTGGGTGTCAAAAGTTTTGGTCCACCTCTGGTGAGAAAGACAAATTCCCGCCGATTCAGGTGGAAGCGGGTCAAATTTGAACTGCAGCTGCCTCATAGTTTGCTCTTTTCTTTTCCAAAAATGATTTGTAGGTACACAGGTACCTATTTAACCAGAGAAACATCAAAAGTTTTCCAAGGTTCAACCACTAGCTAGGAATGGTCATTCCCGCTGTTTGGACTGCATTTTGAAACGGGCATAAAAAATTCAAAAAAGTTCAAAAATTTGGAAAACCTTCGCATTGTGTCATTATATGTGACCAAGTTTCCAGGAAAAAAGTAAACTTGTAATACGGAAAAAAGTGTTCTCAGAAATGAGTTATCATGCATGAAGATTCATGGCTTTCAAGCCAAATGATCAATTTTATGGCCACATTCATGGCATAGTTTGTTCAAATGAACTCATATTGTGCAGAAGGGTGCATCTTGGAATTCCAAATAATGTTGCCTAAGGGAGTTTCCTTTTTCTTTTCATGGAAAATACACTTTCCATTTTTTGAGTGCGTGAAATGAGTTTTTTTTTGTGAAGGACCTACCATATATTTGTTGCAAAATTGGACCTAATCAATTTTATAAAATACCAGGCCATATTTAATGAACAATTGACAAAATGGTTGGGTGTAAAAAGTTTTGATCCACCATGGTGAAAAAGACAAATTCCCGCCGATTCAGATGGAAGCGGGTCAAATTTGAACTTCAGCTACCTCATAGTTTGCTCTTTATTTTTCCAAAAATCATTTCTAGGTACAAAAGTATCCATTTAATCATAGAAACATCTAAACTTTTCCAAGAGTCAACCACTAGCTATGAGCGGTCATTCCCGCCGTTTTGACCGCATTTTGAAACGGGCATAAAAAATCAAACAAATTCAAAAATATGGAAAACATTTGCATTGTGTTATTATATGTGACAAAGTTTCTAGGAAAAATAATAAACTTGTAATACGGAAATTATTTTAAAAAAGTGTTCTCAGAAATGAGTTAGCATGCGTGAAGATTCATGGCTTTCAAGCCAAATGATCAATTTTATGGCTACATTCATGGCATAGTTTGTTCAAATGAACTCATATTGTCCACAAGGGTGCATCTTGGAATTCCAAATAATGTTGCCTAAGGGAGTTTTCATTTTCTTTTCATGGAAAATACATTTTCCATTTTCTGAGTGCCCGAAATGAGTTTTTTTGTGAAGGACCTACCATATATTTGTTGCAAAATTGGACCTAATCAATTTTATAAAATACTAGGCCAAATTTATTGAACAATTGACAAAATGTTGTGTGTAAAAAGTTTTGATCCACCATGGTGAAAAAGACAAATTCCCGCCGATTCTGCTAGAAGCGGGTCAAATTTGAACTGCAGCTGCCTCATAGTTTGCTCTTTATTTTTCCAAAAATCATTTATAGGTACACAAGTATCCATTTAATCATAGAAACATCAATACTTTTCCAAGAGTCAACCACTAGCTTGGAACGGTCATTCCCGCAGTTTTGACCGCATTTTGAAATGGGCATAAAAAATTCAAAAAATTGGAAAACATTTGCATTGTGTTATTATATGTGACCAAGTTTCCAGGAAACATAATAAACTTGTAATACAGAAATTACTTTAAAAAATTGTTCTCAGAAATGAGTTATCGTGCGTGAAGATTCATGGCTTTCAAGCCAAATGATCAATTTTATGGCCACATTCATGGCATAGTTTGTTCACATGAACTCATATTGTGCACAAGGGTGCATCTTGGAATTCCAAAGAATATTGCCTAAGGGAGTTTTCATTTTCTTTTCATGGAAAATACATTTTCCATTTTCTGAGTGCCCGAAATGTGTTTTTTTGAGAAGGACCTACCATATATTTGTTGCAAAATTGGACCTAATAAATTTTATAAAATACTAGGCCATATTTAATGAACAATTGACAAAATGGTTGGGTACCAAAAGTTTTGATCCACCTCTGGTGAAAAAGAAAAATTCTCGCCGATTTAGTAGGAAGCGGGTAAAATTTGAACTGCAACTGCCTCATAGTTTGCTCTTTATTTTTTCCCAAAATCATTTCTAGGTACACAAGTATCTATTTAATCATAGAAACATAAAAAAATTTCAAAGAGCCAACAACTAGCTAGGAACGGTCATTCCCGCCGTTTTGATCGCATTTTGAAACGGGCATAAAAAATTCAAACAAATTCAAAAAATGGAAAACCTTCGCATTGTGTCATTATATGTGAGCAAGTTTCCAGGAAAAATAATAAACTTGTAATACGGAAATTATTTTAGAAAAGTGTTCTCAGAAATGAGTTATCATGCGTGAAGATTCATGGCTTTCAAGCCAAATGATCAATCTTATGGCCACATTCATGGCATAGTTTTTTCAAATGAACTCATATTGTGCACAAGGGTGTATCTTGGAATTCCAAATAATGTTGCCTAAGGGAGTTTTCATTTTCTTTTCATGGAAAATACATTTTCCCTTTTCTGAGTGCCCGAAATGAGTTTTTTTTCTGAAGGACCTACCATATATTTGTTGAAAAATTGGACCTAATCAACTTTATAAAATACCAGGCCATATTTAATGAACAATGACAAAATGGTTGGGTGTCAAAAGTTTTGATCCACCTCTGGTGAAAAAGACAAATTCCCGCCGATTCAGCTAGAAGCAGGTCAAATTTGAAGTGCAGCTGCCTCATAGTTTAATCTTTATTTTTTCCAAAAATCATTTCTAGGTACACAAGTATCTATTTAATCATAGAAACAACAAAGGTTTTCCAAGAGTCAACCACTAGCTAGGAACGGTCATTCTTGCCATTTTGACCACATTTTGAAACAGGCATAAAAAATTAAAAAAATAAAAAAATTTGGAAAACCTTCCCATTGTGTCATTATATGTGACCAAGTTTCTAGGAAAAATATTAAACTTGTAATACAGAAATTATTTTTAAAAAGTATTCTCAGAAATGAGCTATCATGCATGAAGATTCATGGCTTTCAAGCCAAATGATCAATCTTATGCCCACATTCATGGCATAGTTTGCTCAAATGATATCATATTGTTCACAAGGATGCATCTTGGAATTCCAAAAAATGTTGCTTAAGGGAGTTTTCTTTTTCTTTTCACGGAAAATACATTTTCCATTTTTTGAGTGCCTGAAATGAGCTTTTTTGTGAAGGACCTACCATATATTTATTGCAAAATTGTACCTAATCAATTTTTTAAAATACCAGGCCATATTTAATGAACAATTGACAAAATGGTTGGGTGTCAAATGTTTTGATCCACCTCTGGTGAAAAAGACAAATTCCCACCGATTCAGTTGGAAGCGGGTCAAATTTGAACTGGAGCTGCCTCATAGTTTGCTCTCTTTTTTTCCAAAAATCACTTCTAGGTACACAAGTATCTATTTAATCATAGAAACATCAAAATTTTTCCAAGAGTCAACCACTAGCTAGGAACTGTCATTCCCGCTGTTTTGACCGCATTTTGAAACGGGCATAAAAAATTGAAAAATTTCAAAAAATTGGAAAAGCGTCGCATTGTGTCATTATATGTGACCAAGTTTCCAGGAAAAATAATAAACTTGTAATACGAAAATTATTTTAAAAATGTGTTCTCAGAAATGAGTTATCATGCTTGAAGATTCATGGCTTTCAAGCCAAATGATCGATCTTATGGCCACATTCATGGCATAGTTTGTTCAAATGAACTCATATTGTGCACAAGGGTGCATCTTGGAATTCCAAATAATGTTGCCTAAGGGAGTTTTCATTTTCTTTTCATGGAAAATAAATTTTCCATTTTCTGAGTGCCCAAAATGAGTTTTTTTTCTGAAGGACCTACCATATATTTGTTGCAAAATTGGACCTAATCAACTTTATTAAATACCAGACCATATTTAATGAACAATTGACAAAATGGTTGGGTGTTAAAAGTTTGATCCACCTCTGGTGAAAAAGACAAATTCCCGCGGATTCAGCTAGAAGCGGGTCAAATTTGAAGTGCAGCTGCCTCATAGTTTGCTCTTTATTTTTTCCAAAAATCATTTTTAGGTACACAAGTGTCTATTTAGTCATAGAAACATCAAAACTTTTCCAAGAGTCAACCACTAGCTAGGAACGGTCATTCCCGCCATTTTGACCGCATTTTGAAACGAGCATAAAATTCAAAAAAAACTCAAAAAATTGGAAAACCTTCGCATTGTGTCATTATATGTTACCAAGTTTCGAGGAAAAGTAGTAAACTTGTAATATAGAATTTTTTTTAAAAAAGTGTTCTCAGAAATGAGCTATCATGCGTGAAGATTCATGGCTTTCAAACCAAATGATCAATCTTATGGCCACATTCATGGCATAGTTTGTTCAACTGATTTCATATTGTGCACAAGGGTCCATCTGGGAATTCCAAACAATGTTTCCTAAGGGAATTTTCATTTTCTTTGCACGGAATATTTATTTTCCATTTTCCGAGTGCTTGAAATGAGTGTTTTTTTGTGAAGGACCTACCATATATTTGTTGCAAAATTGGACCTAATCAATTTTATAAAATACCAGGCCATATATAATGCACAATTGACAAAATGGTTGGCTGCCAAAAGTATTGATCCACCTCTGGTTAAAAAGAAAAATTCCCGCCGATTCAGTAGGAAGCGGGTCAAATTTGAACTGCAGCTGCCTCACAGTTTGCTCTTTATTTTTTCCAAAAATCATTTCTAGGTTACAAGTATCTATTTAATCATAGAAACATCAAAACTTTTCCAAGAGTCAACCACTAACTAGGAACGGTCATTCCTGCCGTTTTGACCGCATTTTGAAACGGCCATTAAAAATTCAAAAAAATTCAAAAAATTGGAAAACCTTCGCATTATGTCATTATATGCTACCAAGTTTCCAGGAAAAATAGTAAACTTGTAATACGGAAATTATTTTAAAAAAGTGTCCTCAGAAATGAGTTATCATGCGTGAAGATTCATGGCTTTCAAGCCAAATGATCAATCTTATGGCCACATTCATAGCACAGTTTGTTCAAATGAACTCATATTGTGCACAAGGGTGCATCTTGGAATATGAAATAATGTTGCCTAAGGGAGTTTTCATTTTCTTTTCACGGAAAATACATTTTCAGTTTTCTAAGTGCCCGAAATGAGTTTTTTTTGTGAAGGACCTACCATATAGTTGTTGCAAAATTGGACCTAATCAATTTTATAAAATACCAGGCCATAATTAATGCACAATTGACAAAATGGTTGGGTGTCTAAAGTTTTGATCCACCTCTGGTGAAAAAGACAAATTCCTGCCGATTGAGCTAGAAGCGGGTCAAATTTGAACTGCAGCTACCTTATAGTTTGCTCTTTATTTTTTTTTCCAAAAAGCATTTCTAGGTACACAAGTATCTATTTAATCATAAAAACATCAAAACTTTTCCAAGAGTCAACCACTAGCTAGGAACGGTCATTCCCGCCGTTTTGACCGCATTATGAAATGGGCATAAAAAATTCAAAAAAATCAAAAAATTGGAAAACCTTCGCATTGTGTCATTATATGTTACCAAGTTTCTAGGAAAAGTAGTAAACTTGTAATACAGAAATTATTTGAAAAAAGTGTTCTCAGAAATGAGCTATCATGCGTGAAGATTCATGGCTTTCAAACCAAATGATCAATCTTATGGCCACATTCATGGCATAGTTTGTTCAACTGATTTCATATTGTGCACAAGGGTGCATCTTGGAATTCCAAACAATGTTTCCGAAGGGAATTTTCATTTTCTTTGCACGGAATATTTATTTTCCATTTTCCGAGTGCTTGAAATGAGTGTTTTTTTGTGAAGGACCTACCATATATTTGTTGCAAAATTGGACTTAATCAATTTTATAAAATACCAGGCCATATTTAATGCACAATTGACAAAATGGTTGGCTGCCAAAAGTATTGATCCACCTCTGGTTAAAAAGAAAAATTCCCGCCGATTCAGTAGGAAGCGGGTCAAATTTGAACTGCAGCTGCCTCACAGTTTGCTCTTTATTTTTTCCAAAAATCATTTCTAGGTTACAAGTATCTATTTAATCATAGAAACATCAAAACTTTTCCAAGAGTCAACCACTAACTAGGAACGGTCATTCCCGCCGTTTTGACAGCATTTTGAAACGGCCATTAAAAATTCAAAAAAATTCAAATAATTGGAAAACCTTCGCATTATGTCATTATATGCTACCAAGTTTCCAGGAAAAATAGTAAACTTGTAATACGGAAATTATTTTAAAAAAGTGTCCTCAGAAATGCGTTATCATGCGTGAAGATTCATGGCTTTCAAGCTAAATGATCAATCTTATGGCCACATTCATAGCACAGTTTGTTCAAATGAACTCATATTGTGCACAAGGGTGCATCTTGGAATATGAAATAATGTTGCCTAAGGGAGTTTTCATTTTCTTTTCACGGAAAATACATTTTCAATTTTCTAAGTGCCCGAAATGAGTTTTTTTGTGAAGGACCTACCATATAGTTGTTGCAGAATTGGACCTAATCAATTTTATAAAATACCAGGCCATAATTAATGCACAATTGACAAAATGGTTGGGTGTCTAAAGTTTTGATCCACCTCTGGTGAAAAAGACAAATTCCTGCCGATTGAGCTAGAAGCGGGTCAAATTTAAACTGCAGCTACCTTATAGTTTGCTCTTTATTTTTTTTTCCAAAAATCATTTCTAGGTACACAAGTATCTATTTAATCATAAAAACATCAAAACTTTTCCAAGAGTCAAACACTAGCTAGGAACGGTCATTCCCGCCGTTTTGACCGCATTATGAAATTGGCATAAAAAATTCAAAAAAATCAAAAAATTGGAAAACCTTCGCATTGTGTCATTATATGTTACCAAGTTTCCAGGAAAAGTAGTAAACTTGTAATACAGAAATTATTTTAAAAAAGTGTTCTCAGAAATGAGCTATCATGCGTGAAGATTCATGGCTTTCAAACCAAATGATCAATCTTATGGCCACATTCATGGCATAGTTTGTTCAACTGATTTCATATTGTGCACAAGAGTGCATCTTGGAATTCCAAACAATGTTTCCTAAGGGAATTTTCATTTTCTTTGCACAGAATATTTATTTTCCATTTTCCGAGTGCTTCAAATGAGTGTTTTTTTGTGAAGGACCTACCATATATTTGTAGCAAAATTGGACCTAATCAATTTTATAAAATACCAGGCCATATTTAATGCACAATTGACAAAATGGTTGGCTGCCAAAAGTATTGTTCCACCTCTGGTTAAAAAGAAAAATTCCCGCCGATTCAGTAGGAAGCGGGTCAAATTTGAACTGCAGCTGCCTCACAGTTTGCTCTTTATTTTTTCCAAAAATCATTTCTAGGTTACAAGTATCTATTTAATCATAGAAACATCAAAACTTTTCCAAGAGTCAACCACTAACTAGGAACGGTCATTCCCGCCGTTTTGACCGCATTTTGAAACGGCCATTAAAAATTCAAAAAAATTCAAAAAATTGGAAAACCTTCGCATTATGTCATTATATGCTACCAAGTTTCCAGGAAAAATAGTAAACTTGTAATACGGAAATTATTTTAAAAAAGTGTCCTCAGAAATGCGTTATCATGCGTGAAGATTCATGGCTTTCAAGCCAAATGATCAATCTTATGGCCACATTCATAGCACAGTTTGTTCAAATGAACTCATATTGTGCACAAGGGTGCATCTTGGAATATGAAATAATGTTGCCTAAGGGAGTTTTCATTTTCTTTTCACGGAAAATACATTTTCAATTTTCTAAGTGCCCGAAATGAGTTTTTTTGTGAAGGACCTACCATATAGTTGTTGCAGAATTGGACCTAATCAATTTTATAAAATACCAGGCCATAATTAATGCACAATTGACAAAATGGTTGGGTGTCTAAAGTTTTGATCCACCTCTGGTGAAAAAGACAAATTCCTGCCGATTGAGCTAGAAGCGGGTCAAATTTAAACTGCAGCTACCTTATAGTTTGCTCTTTATGTTTTTTCCAAAAATCATTTCTAGGTACACAAGTATCTATTTAATCATAAAAACATCAAAACTTTTCCAAGAGTCAAACACTAGCTAGGAACGGTCATTCCCGCCGTTTTGACCGCATTATGAAATTGGCATAAAAAATTCAAAAAAATCAAAACATTGGAAAACCTTCGCATTGTGTCATTATATGTTACCAAGTTTCCAGGAAAAGTAGTAAACTTGTAATACAGAAATTATTTTAAAAAAGTGTTCTCAGAAATGAGCTATCATGCGTGAAGATTCATGGCTTTCAAACCAAATGATCAATCTTATGGCCACATTCATGGCATAGTTTGTTCAAATGAACTCATATTGTGCACAAGGGTGCATCTTGGAATACCAAATAATGTTGCCTAAGGGAGTTTTCATTTTCTTTTCACGGAAAATACATTTTCCATTTTTTAAGTGCCCGAAATGAGTTTTTTGAAGGACCTACCATATATTTGTTGCAAAATTGGACCTATTCAATTTTATAAAATACCAGGCCATATTTAATGCACAATTGACAAAATGGTTGATTGTCAAAAGTTTTGATCCACCTCTGGTGAAAAAGACAAATTCCCGCCGATTCAGCTCGAAGCGGGTCAAATTTGAACTACAGCTGCCTCATAGTTTCCTCTTCATTTTTTTTCCAAAAATCATTTCTAGGTATACAAGTATCTATTTAATCATAGAAACATTAAAACTTTTCCAAGAGTCAACCACTAGCTAGGAATGGTCATTCCCGCCGTTTTGACCGCATTTTGAAACAGGCATAAAAAATTCAAAAAAATTCAAAAAATTGGAAAACCTTCGCATTGTGTCATTATATCTTACAAAGTTTCCAGGAAAAATAATAGACTTGTAATACGGAAATTATTTAAAAAAATTGTTCTCAGAAATGAGTTATCATGCGTGAAGATTCATCGATTTCAAACCCAACTGATCAATCTTATGGCCACATTCATGGCATAGTTTGTTCAAATGAACTCATATTGTGCACAAGGGTGCATCTTGGAATTCCAAATAATGTTGCCTAAGGGAGTTTTCATTTTCTGTTCACGGAAAATACATTTTCCATTTTTTAAGTGCCCGAATGAGTTTTTTTTTGTGAAGGACCTACCATATATTTGTTGCAAAATTGGACCTAATCAATTTTATAAAATACCAGGCCATATTTAATGCACAATTGACAAAATGGTTGGTGTCAAAAGTTTTGATCCACCTCAGGTGAAAAAGACAAATTCCCGTCGATTCAGTTGGAAGCGGGTCAAATTTGAACTGCAGCTACCTCATAGTTTGTACTTTATTTTTTACAAAAATCATTTCTAGGTACACAAATATCTATTTAATCATAGAAACATCAAAACTTTTCCAAGAGTCAACCACTATCTAGAAACGGTCATTCCCGCCATTTTGACCGCATTTTGAAACGGGCACAAAAGATTCAAAAAATTCAAAAAATTGAAAACCTTCGCATTGTGTCATTATATGTTACCAAGTTTCCAGGAAAAATAGTAAACTTGTAGTACGGAAATTATTTTAAAGAAGTGTTCTCATAAATGAGTTATCTTGCGTGAAGATTCATCGCTTTCAAGCCAAATGATCAATCTTATGGCCACATTCATGGCATAGTTTGTTCAAATGAACTCATATTGTGAACAAGGGTGCATCTTGGAATTCTAAATAATGTTTCCTAAGGGAGTTTTCATTTTCTTTTCACGGAAAATACATTTTCCATTTTCTAAGTGCCCGAAATGAGTTTTTTTTGGAGGACCTACCATATATTTGTTTCAAAATTGGACCTAAACAATTTTATAAAATACCAGGCCATATTTAATGCACAATTGACAAAATGGTTGGGTGTCAAAAGTTTTGATCCACCTCTGGTGAAAAAGACAAATTCCCGCCGATTCAGCTCGAAGCGGGTCAAATTTGAACTGCAGCTGCCTCATAGTTTGCTCTTTATTTTTTCCAAAAATCATTTCTAGGTACACAAGTATCTATTTAATCCGATAAACATCCAAATTTCTCCAAGAGTCAACCACTAGCTAGGAACGATCATTCCCGCTGTTTTGACCGCATTTTGAAACGGGCATAAAAAATTCAAAAAATTTGAAAACCTACGCATTGTGTCATTATATGTGACCAAGTTTCCAGGAAAAATAATAAACTTGTAATATGGAAATTATTCTAAAAAAGTGTTCTTAGAAATGTGCTATCATGCGTGAAGATTCATGGCTTTCAAGCTAAATGACCAATCTTATGGCCACATTCATGGCATAGTTTGTTCAAACGTGCACCTTGGAATTCCAAACAATGTTGCCTAAGTGAGTTTTCATTTTCTTTGCACGGAAATTTCATTTTCCATTTTCCAAGTGCCTGAAATGAGTTTTTTTTTGTGAAGGACCTACCATGTATTTGTTGAAAAATGGGACCTAATCAATTTTATAATATACTAGGCAATATTTAATGCACAATTGACAAAATGTTTGGGTGCCAAAAGTTTTGATCCACCTCTGGTGAAAAAGCCAAATTCCCGCCAATTCAGGTGGAAGCGGTAAAATTTGAACTGTAGCTGCCTCATAGTTTGCTCTTTATTTTTTCCAAAAATCATTTCTAGCAGGCCGAAATGAGTTTTTTTTTGTGAAGGACCAACCATATATTTGTTGCAAAATTGGACCTAATTGGTTTTCTAAAATACCAGGCCATATTTAATGCACAATTGACAAAATTGTTGGGTGTCAAAAGTTTTGATCCACCTCTGGTGAAAAAGACAAATTCCCGCTGATTCACGTGGAAGCGGGTCAAATTTGAACTGCAGTTGCCTCATAGTTTGCTCTTTATTTTTCCAAAAATCATTTCTAGGTACACATGTATCTATTTAATCAGAGAAACATCAAAAGTTTTCCAATGTTCAACCACTAGCTAGGAACGGTCATTCCCGCTGTTTTGACCGCATTTTGAAACGGGCATAAAAAATTCAAAAAAATTCAAAAATTTGGAAAACCTTTGCATTGTGCCATTATATGTGACCAAGTTTCCAGGAAAAATAGTAACCTTGTAATACGAAAATTATTTAAAAAAAAGTGTTTTGAGAAATGAGCTATCATGCGTGATGATTCATGGCTTTCAAATCAAATGATCAATCTTATGGCCAGATTCATGGCATAGTTTGTTCAAATGAACTCATATTGTGCACAAGGGTGCATCTTGGAATTCCAAACAATGTCGCCTAAGGGAGTTTTCATTTTCTTTTCAAGGAAAATAAATTTTCCATTTTCTGAGTGCCCGAAATGAGTTTTTCTTGTGAAGGACCTACCATATATTTGTAGCAAAATTGGACCTAATCAATTTTATAAAATACTAGGCCATATTTAATGCACATTTGAAAAAATGGTTGGGTGTCAAAATTTTTGATCCACCTCTGGTGAAAAAGACAAATTCCGGCCGATTCAGTTGGAAGCGGATCAAATTTGAACTGCAGCTGCCTCATAGTTTGGTCTTTATTTTTTCCAAAAATCATTTCTAGGTAAATAAGTATCTATTTAATCAGAAATAGATGGTTTACTGGCGAGATATCGAGGTTTGGACGGTGTCCGAGGGCCCCAACTCTAGAGCGCATAAGCTCGCATGCCCGCCACGTGGTCATCGCGTGACCGTGGCGTTGCCATGCGTTCTAGGCGGCCTAGGCATGTCTAGTGGGTTGGGCACTCCCCTGGTAGGTGCTAGGAAGAAAATTACAACATAAGATTCTCATGAGGAGACCGAACTATGCTCAAAGATGAATTAGCAGCCAAGTGTTTGATTAGTGGTACGGGAAATGCACATGGCCAATGGGCGTGAGTTTTGGCTGAGGATGATCATATACTAAGAAGAATGTCTACACAAATTTTTAGGGAAATCAAGAATATATAAATAACACTTCCTTCACAAAGTGCTGCTTTGAACAAAATAGGAAAATGAATATTGTTGAGTTATTTTTGAACTAGGAAAGGAAGGTTTTTGACATATTTGATGAAGGTATGATCCAAACAGTTTATGAGAATTTTTTGGGAATTTTTGGAATAACAGAAATATAGGTTGCGTCACAACCTGGGGCAAAAATTGACACATGGACATGACACATAGGCAAAACTGATGAGATGGCGCCTAGTCATCACAACCTTCCACAATTTACAAGGATATGACCATCTATATTGGTCGTTAACAACTAGAAATAAGGCAGCGGATCACCGCTATATGCTTTATGACCATTTCGTGTGAGGAAATTATGACCTTTCTGACCAAAATGGTCGCAATGGTTTAGGGTTTGGAGCCCCCCGAACAGGTTTTGACCAATTGGTCTCAAATGGTCATAGATCTATGACCAATTCTTCTAGGGTCACTAACAGAAGGTCACCAAGTTGACATATTTCTTCTAGTGGTTGTTAAGAAGGACTTGAACATGACAACAACTAGGAGAAAACTTAGAAGGGCCAGGAAACTAGTGAAGAAAGTCATTGAAGGAGATGAATTAGAGCAGTATAACAGTATGTGGGATTATGCAGAAGAATTCAAAAGATCAAACCCAGGCAGCTCTTTAAATGTAGGTGTCAATTATGGCATATTTGGAAGTTGTTATTTATCTCTAGATGCCTGCAAAAGGGGTTTCATGCAAGCCTGTAGGCCTGTCATTTGTTTGGATGGATGCCACCTGAAGACAAAGTATGGAGGTGTTATGATGTGTGCTGTTGGCATGGACCCTAATGACTGCATTTACCCTCTAGCTTTTGCAGTTTTTGAGGTAGAGAATGCTGACATATGGAAATGGTTTCTGTCAAACCTGATGAGTTACTTGGGAATTCTGAGCACACAACCATGGACTATAATGTCAGACAAGCAAAAGGGGTTGATGAAGGGAGTGAGGCAACACTTTCCTAATGCAGAGCCCAGACACTCTGTTAGGCATATATGGCAGAATTTTCAGCAAACATACAGATGAGATGTTCTTAATAACAAGTTATGGAAGTGTGCAAGGAGCACAACACCAGAGTTGTGGGCTGCAAGCATGGAGGAAATGAAGGTCATCAGCCTAGAAGCATACAAATGGCTTGAGCAGCTACCACCGAACACTTGGGTTAGGGGCTTCCAAAGAGACTTGGTCAAGTGTGATATCCTTCTGAAAAACAACTATGTGGTTTCAACAAATATATTCTTGAGGCCAGGGAGATGCATCTCAGATCAATGATTGCGAAAATCAAAACCCAGCTCATGGTCAGATTCTACAACAAAAGAAAAGAGGCAGAGAACTGGCCTGGTTCTGTATGCCAAAAAATAAGAAAAATAATTGAAAGGAATACAGCTGGCAGCTACATGCATGGTTTCAGGGGCTGGTGATGGCATCTTCCAAATTGACAACAGGAGCAAGACATACATTGTTGACCTCAAGGAGGAGAGTTGTACATACAAAAGGTGGGATCTTAGTGGAGTTCCGTGCCACCATGCAATTGCAGCTGTAGACATGAGAGAATTGACCCAGAGAGTTTGGTGCACTCCTGCTATAGTATAGAAGCATTCAAGTTATCATACAAGCCAATCATCAAGCCTTGAAGAGATAGGAGTGAGTGGCAGAAGATGAATGCTTGTGAAATCAAACCACATGCCCATGAAAAGAAAGTTGGGAGTCCTTCAAACAAGAGTAGGAGAAAGCAGCCTGATGAGATTGAAAAGAAAGATGGCACAAAGGTACTGATCAGACATGGAGGCACAATAACATGTTCATACTGCCATGAACAGGGCCTCAACATCAAAGGATGTAATACTAGAAAAGCTAGAATTTTGCCAAAACTACAAGTGAGAAGGGGGCCAAGGGCTATTCCTGAGGATGTGTCTGATGATGAACCAGTTATGGCACAACAAGATGGTGGGAAAGTCACACAGGAGGAGGTTCATGTCACACAAGATGATGGGCAAGTCACACAGGAGGAGGTTCATGTCACACAAGATGATGGGCAAGTCACACATGAGGAGGTTCATGTCACACAAGATGATCTCCAACTTACACAGGAGGATGTCAATGCCACACATAATGATTGCCCAGTGTAGCAACAAGAGGATGAATATGATACACCAGTTATTTTTAGGTAAACTCTAATTTTTTGGTCCATTTCTTTTAGGTTGTATTTAATATGATACACTAGTGATGATAGCATATGATGATTGGTTTTGCACAGGTGCAAGACTTTGGATGTACAATGCTTCTTAAGATGCAGCAGTCTAGGCCTGTACCTAGAGAAGAAACTGAAGGCACTCTGCTAGATTCATCATTCATATTACAGGCATCTAGTTCTCAAGCTTCAGCACATACAACAACAGCTACAAATGCTGGCAACCTAACCATGAAGCTGTTGAAGATGAAAAGAGACAAAGAAAGGCAGATGGCTGCCAGGAGATATAAAGCACTAGAAGCAATGCATGAGATGTCAGAGAGGAGATCAGAGGAGGTTGAAGCAAAGATGCAGGAAATTGCTATCAGGAGAACAGAGAAGGCAGCTAGAAGAAGAAGAGCAGCAAAAGAGAAGAAGAAGAACAGCAACAAAGATGGAAGCTTCAGCAGCAAGAAAAGCAGCATTACAAGAAGACAAGGAGGCCATGGCAATTGAAGCAATCCCAGCTAAGGCAGAGGCAACAATGAAGAGAAGAGAAGAGCAAGAAGCAAAGAGAGCTACTGCAACGCTGAAGAAAAACAAGATCAAGAAGCAAAGAAGAAACAACAAGAAGAGGCCAAGAGAAAAAGAGCTGAAGAGAAGAAGCAAGCAAGAGAGCCAAGTGGACGTGTGCACAAGAAGAAAAGAGTCAACATGTTTGATGAGTTCAGATGAATCAGTGCTGTTGCACTTGTAATTCAGTGATTTTTTTGGCAGAAAGTTAAATCTGTGTTTTTCAAACTAGCAGAGCTCAAATGTAGTTCATTCAGTAAGTGGTTCATTTAGTAGTTTGATGCTCATTAAGCTCAAGTGTAGTTCATTCAGTAAGAGAAGACAAAAATGGAGAATGAGCTGAGACATTTCAAGCTTGATTTTGCCAAGCTGGTGGCTAAAAAGGAGCTGGCAATGAACCAATTAGGCAACACACAAATTGCTCCGGCTGATCTGAAGGAAGAGCTTGAGAAGAAGAAGAGCACTAACAAAACAGTTACAAACATTCATCAGGTATTCAGGGCTAAGGCAGAGAAAGAGAGGGACCAAGTCATGTAGGAGAGGGATCAACTAAAGTAAGAGAAGAGAAAGCTTGAGTACATGATAGGTGACTTATTCAAACACAAATAGGAGACCGAGGAGAAGATGAAGAAACTTAATGGGATGTTGAATGATTTTTACTGAACTTATGTTGTTATTGTCCCTCTGTAAACTGAATTTGTCCAAGTATGTTGTGAAATGGATCTTGTTCTTGTCCCTGTGTAAACTAAATTTGTCCAAGTATGTTGTGAAAAGGATTTGGTTGTCAACTGAATTTATCTTGCTTGTCAACTGAATTTTAAGTGCAATGGATTTGGTTGTCAAATGATTAGAATTGAATTGAGACGTATTGTGTTGCTATTTAAACAAAGAATTAACATAATCACATTGGTACATATTCAACATTCCAAGATAACATAACAACATTGGTACATAACTCCAATCTTCATAATACTAGATCAGTTATCCATTACAACCATCACAGCATGCAACCATTACAACCATCAAAGCATGCATCCAAACCCAAAACAAGTACTTAATCTACTTAGTATGCTCACTGATTTCACTACATCTCACTTCTTCATGACTACTATGAAACACAACACATAAAGCACCATAACAGCAGCCATCACAAGCTTCAGCAGCAGTAGGATTTCTCTACCTAATCCAAGCAGCATAGCAATTTGTTGCTTGGTAGAAAAGTTCTTCTCACTAGGTGTGCCAAATGACCCAAAAGCACCTCTCCCAGCCATGCCTCTTGCAGCTATGCTTCTTGTGTTCATTGCTTCATTCCTCTTCCTCTCAAGCTCCTCCCTTTTATGCTCGGCTGCTCCTATTGCATCGATAACAACATCACCAACAAGAAAACTATGTTCAACAAGATGCTGCACATATTCAAGCTCCCAACTCCAGAAATCATAGGTGACCTATAAAACAAAGGAAACACAACATATTCAGTTAACTGATAATGTTCAGTTAACTACAAAGTTCAGTTAACTATTAGGGCATATTCAGTTAACTATAAAACACACTAAACAAAGCACATTTAGCAGCACCCAATTGCAGTTCCTAATCTGACCCAATTGCAGCACCGTGCAGTTAACTATTATTGATCACCTACTGCAGTACCAACGTAATGCCAGTTAACTAAGTTCAACCTAATGCAATCTTATAGATCACCTACTTACAAATCAATCTGATGAAGAACAAGTGAAGAAAGATCACCTACTACCAGATCAATCTGATGCAAACCAGTGAACATATCAAAGGCTGAGGAAGTTGACCTGGTGTTTGGTGCACCTGTAGAAGACCCACCCCTCGTGCTCGTCAGTGTAATAGCGGTAGAACTTGACCTGCTCGCCACAATCCGGGCACGGGATCAATGGAATCACAACGGAACGGCCACGTAGCCTAGATTAAAGAGAGCTCGAAGATGACATGAGGAGAGAGGGTGGCGGGAATGGCTGCGGCGGCAGAGAGAGAGCGGCGGCAGCGGTGATGCAGCGGTGGAGGGAGGCGGCGACGACAAAGTATGCGAGCTAGGGTTGGGAGCGGCAACGGGTTGGGCTCGGTTCGAGCAGCAGTGGTTGGGCTCAGTCGGAGCGGGTGGGCTCGATCCGACCAGGTGGGGGATCTTTTAATAACTGCAAGTTTTGCAAAAAAAAAGCTGCGTGCATGCGTAATCAAGCGGCTGGGCACATGTGGCAGTCAATGCACACATGGCATCAGTTGACTCGAGCCAACTCAGCACATACGTACACAAAAACATATAATGGACCGTAGATGACCCCCTAAAGCAAGTTTGGTGACTGTATTATGGGTATTTGTAACCATAGGGGCTAAAGCTAATGCCAACGCAAGTAAATGAACCTGTAGTGATTTTTTCTCTTTCTGATTACAGACCTGTTTGCCGCATATCACACACATCTTGTTATATTGAGCTGTTTATGTTCTCTTGTCTCAACACAAATAGTTCATCCAAGTGAACTGCATGTCGTATATCGCACACACCTTGATCTGGATGACTGTATCTTTTGTGTTTCCTAATTCACAAATAGTTCATCCTAGTGAACAGTCTGATGTGTTCACACACACCTTCATCTGGCTGCACGTTCGTTTTGTTGCTCCTCATTGCAAACAATTAATTGCACTGAACCGTATACCCTACATCACACACGGAACTAAAATCTGAATCGTGTTTGATGCATCCGTCATCGCAAACATTTTGCACATTTTTTGACGGTTTTTTACACCACCGTTTGCGATTAATGCATCGCACATAGTTTCGTCAAAGGGTATCTAATCGTAGTGCAGCGTTAGCAGCATCCTGCATTAGTGATGGTAACACGTCAAAGTGGCGAGTATTGATGGTTGATAGCTTGAGGTGCTGAGTTGTGCAACTGTATGGCTCTTCTCCTTCATTGTCACCGCAACGATGGCGGGGTAGGCATCTTGCAGCAGATTGGGATAATCATGCATCAGTGTCTATGGAGAGGCAACACAGATAATCCTCGCCAGTCATTGGCTACATGGGATCTGGTCTACCGACCTAAGAAGTATGGTGGTTTAGGTGTGCTTAATTTGGGATTTCAAAATGAAGCTCTGTTGCTCAAGCACCTTTTCAAGTTCTTTAACAGAGTGGACGTGCCTTGGGTCACTTTAATTTGGGACACCTATTATGCTTCTTCGCCACCGCATGTCACTCTGAGTTGTGGCTAGTTTTGGTGACGTGATGTCATGAGTTTGTACACCAAATTCAGCAAGTTAGCCATCCCACATGTGTATGCTGGAAACACGGTGGTTTTTTGGCTTGATCGCTCGCAGCTGGGTAATAATGTTGTCCTTTTACGCGAGCATTTTCCAAGGCTTCATTCTTTTGTCATTGATAACACAGTCAAAGTCAGAGAGTTTATGGAGCAGCCGGAGATCTCGGATCACTTCCATCTGTATTTGTCCCATGAGGCTTATTTTGAGCTCACTAAACTTCAAGATTTGCTGTCTTTGATCAATTTGAATGTGGGGAGTAAGGACATTTGGAAGTGGCCATGTAAATCTGGGGAGTTCAGATCTAAGATATACTATGAGTCTTGCTTCTCCCGCCTGGTGGTTGATCCCATTTTGATATGGATTTGGAAGAGTGCTTGTACACTCAAATTTAAATTGTTTGGATGGCTTCTGTTAATGGACCGTTTGAATACTAGGGATATGATGCAGCGCAGACAATGGATCATACAGGATGACAAGTGTGTTCCTTGCCTCTGTGCTTCTCATGAGGACCGTGCACATATCTTCTTTGCTTGCAATTTCAGTCAAAGGGTTTTGAACTACCTTGGGATTTCTTGGATTGTTCAACCAAACCAGACTACATATGAGATGGCTCTTTCTGCTAAGAGGAATTTTGGTTATCCTTTCTTCACAGAGGTGGTCTTTCCTGCTACATGGAATATCTGGACACAAAGGAATGGGAAGATCTTTAGAAATGAGAAACCTTCCTTCACATCTTGGAGGAGGAATTTCATACATGATATTTCCCTTTTGGCTCATAGAATCAAATGTAAATATAAAGATAGCTTAGTATCATGGATAGCCACACTCTCTTAGGCCCATAGTAAGTACTTTCTTTTCTTTGTTCCACATGTAAATTGTATATTTTTAATCTCTCTAGTGATTTGCAATAAAGAACTGTGAGGCTATTGCCTTGCAGTATGTAGTAAAAAAAACCGATGATGGGGTAGCACCCGAAAGTGACACGATCACTTTTTCTCTTTGTGTGGGTAGACTGTGAGCTGGCTGATAGGGAGGTGGATGTTTAGGGCATCTCCCATGTCCATATCTGTCTGCGCATAAGGAGATTAGTCCACGAGCATGGATGCGGAAGGTCGATATCCAACATTAGTCGTATATATTTTAAACTATTTTTAACAAACCGAATTTTGTACAAACAAGATGGTTAGGAAACTTAACCATCTTTGATCGACGGTCTATTCTAGAAGAGGCTTACTAGGGACACAATAATTTGTCTATGTATCCACACATGTATCAAGTTTCCGGTTTATACAATTCTAGCATGAATAATAAACATTTATCATGAAATAAGGAAATATAAAATAACAACTTTATTATTATCTCTAGGTAATATTTCCTTCAGTCTCCCACTTGCACTAAAGTCAATAATCTAGTTCACATCGCCATGTGATTTTATACCAATAGTTCATTTCGTCATGTTATTAACACCCATAGTTCACATTGCCATGTGACCAGCACCCAAAGGGTTTACTAGAGTCAATAATCTAGTTCACATCACCATTTGATTAACACCCAAAGAGTACTAAGGTGTGATCATGTTTTTGTTGTGAGAGAATTTTAGTCAACGGGCCTATCACATTCATCCGTATGTATTTCACAAATTTCTAGGTCTACAATGCTCTGCATGGAGCTACTCTAGCTAATTACTCTCACTTTCAATATGTATCCAGATTGAGACTCAGACTCATATGTATCAGTGAGAAAAATCTTGCATCGACGTAACTCCTTACGATGAACTCTTTATCACCTCCATAACCGAGAAATATTTCCTTAGTCCACTAAGGATAATTTTGACCGTTGTCTACTTATCTACTCCTGGATCACTGTTGTACCCCCTTGCCGAACTCATGGCAAGGCACATAATAGGTCTGGTACACAGCATGGCATACATTATAGAACCTATGGCTGAGGCATAGGGAATGACTTTCATTCTCTCCATCTTCTGTCGCGGTCGGGCTTTTGAGTCTTACTCAACTTCACACTTTACAATACAGGATAGAACTCCTTCTTTGACTGATCCATTCTGAACTCCTTCAAAATCTTGACAAGGTGTGTGCTTTATGAAATTTCTATTAAGCATCTCGATCTATCTCTATAGATCTTGATGCCCAATACATAAGTAGCTTTACCGAGGTCTTTTATTGAAAAACTCTTATTCAAGTATCCTTTTATGCTATCCAGAAATTCTACATCATTTCCAATCAATAATATGTCATCCACATATAATATTAGAAATGCTACAGAGCTCCCACTCACTTTCTTGTAAATATAGGCTTCACCATAAGTTTGTATAATACCATATGCTTTGATCACCTCATCAAAGCGTATATTCGAACTCTGAGATGCTTGCACCAGTCCATAGATGGATCGCTCGAGCTTGCGCACCTTGTTCGCACCTTTAGGATCGACAAAACCTTCTAGTTTCATCATATACTAATCTCCTTAGAGATATCCATTTAGGATTGCAGTTTTGACATCCATTTGCCATATTTCATAAATTGTGGAAATTGCTAACATGATTCGAACGGACTTAAGCATCGCTACGATTGAGAAAGTCTCATCGTAGTCAACCCCTTGAATTTGTCGAAAACCTTTTGCGACAAGCCGAGCTTTATAGATAGTAACATTACCATCAGCATCAGTCTTCTTCTTAAATATCCGTTTATTCTCTATGGGTTGCCGATCATCGGGCAAATCCACGAAAGTCCACACTTTGTTTTCATATATGGATCCTATCTTAGATTTCATGGCCTCAAGCCATTTATCAGAATCTGGGATCATCATAGCTTCTTCATAGTTCGTAGGTTCGTCATGGTCACATAACATGAATTCCCGAACAGGATTACTGTACCACTCTGGTGTCGATCGTGTTCTGGTTGACCTACGAGGTTTGGTGGTAACTTGATCTGAAGATTGATGATCATCCTCATTAGCTTCCTCTCTAGTTGGTGTAGGCATCACAGGAACGTATTTCTCAGATGAGCTACTTTCCAAATTGAGAGAAGGTACAATTACCACATCAAGTTCTACTTTCTTCCCACTCACTTCTTTTGAGAGTAACTCCTTCTCTATAAAGGTTCCATTTTTGGCAACAAAAAACTTGCCTTTGGATCTGTGGAAGAAGGTGTACCCAATTGTTTCTTTAGGGTATCCAATGAAGACGCACTTCTTTGCTTTGGTTCAAGCTTATCAGGCTGAAGATTTTTGACATAAGTGTCGCAACCCCAAACTTTAAGAAACGATAGCTTAGGTTTATTGCCAAACCATATTTCATACGGTGTCATCTCAACGGATTTAGACAGTGCCCTATTTAACGTGAATGCAGCTATCTCTAATGCATAACCCCAAAACGATAGTGGTAAATCGGTAAGAGACATCATAGATCGCACCATATCTAATAAAGTACGGTTACGATGTTAGGACACACCATTACGCTATGGTGTTCCAGGTGCCATGAGTTGTGAAACTTATTCCACATTGTTTTAAATGAAGGCCAAACTCGTAACTCAAATATCCGACTCCGCGATCAGATTGTAGAAACTTTATTTTCTGGTTACAATGATTGTCCACATCACTCTGAAATTCTTTGAACTTCTCAAATGTTTCAGACTTGTGTTTCATTAAGTAGATATACCCATATCTGCTCAAATCATCTGTGAAGGTCAGAAAATGACAATACCCACCACGAGCCTCAACACTCATCGGACTGCATACACCGGTGAACATCTCTATGTTGATCATATCTACTATATGATTCACGTTCGACCTTTCGATCTCCAGTGTTCCGAGGCCATGTCCGTACATGCTAGGCTCGTCAAGTTTAAAACGAGTATTTTGCATGTGCAAAACTGTCTTGCACCCGTTTTACATGAATGTAGAGCCTACCACACCCGATCATCACGTGGTGTCTCAGCACGAAGAACTGTCGCAATGGTGTATACTCAGAGAGAAAACTTATGCCTTGAAATTTTAGTTAAGGGATCATCTTATAATGCTACCACCATACTAAGAAAAATAAGATGCATAAAGATAAACATCACATGCAATTAAAATATGTGACATGATATGGCCATCATCATCTTGTGCTTTTGATATCCATCACCAAAGCATCATCATGATCTCCATTGTAACCGGCTCAACACCTTGATCTCCATCGTTGCGTTGTGGTCGTCTCACCAACTATTGCTTCAACAACTATCGCCACCGCTTAGTGATAAATTAAAGAAATTACATGGCATTTGCATTTCATACAATAAAGCGACAACCATAGGGCTCCTGCCAGTTGCCAATAACTTCTACAAAACATGATCATCTCATACAACAACGTATATCACATCATGTCTTGACCAAATCACATCACAACATACCCTACAAAAACAAGTTAGACGTCCTCTACTTTGTTGTTGCAAGTTTTATGTGGCTGCTATGGGATTTTGGCAAGGATTGTTCTTACCTACGGCACAAAAACATAACGATGATTTGTCAAGTTTGCTATTTTAACCTTCAACAAGGATCGGCCGCAGTCAAATTCGATTCAACTAAAGTAGGGGAAACAGACACCAGCCAGCCACCTTGATGCAAAACTAGTTGCATGTCTGTCGGTGGAACCGGTCTCATGAACATGGTCATGTAAGGTTGCTCCAGGCCGCTTCATCCAACAATACCGCTGAATCAAAATAAGACATTGGAGGTAAGCAGTATGACGATCACTGCCCACAACTCTTTGTGTTCTACTCGTGCATATCATTTATGCATAGACCTGGCTCGGATGCCACTGTTGGGGAACGTAGCATGCAATTTAAAAAAATTCCTACGCTCATGCAAGATCCATATAGGAGATGTATAGCAATCAGAGGGGGAGAGTGTGGCTACATACCATTGTAGACCGAAAGCAGAAAGCGTTTGACAACGCGGTTGATGTAGTCGAACTTCTTCTCATTCCGACCGATCAAATACCGAATGTACGACACCTCTGAGTTCTGCACACGTTCAACTCGATGATATCCCTCGAACTCTTGATCCAGCAAAGTCTCGAGGAAGTAGATGAGTTCCGTCAGCACGACGGTGTGGTGACGGTGATGGTGAAGTGATCCGCACAGGGCTTTGCCTAAGCACGGCGAGAATATGACCGAGGGTCTAATCTGTGGAGGGGGGCGCCGCACACGGCTAACAAGTGTTGTTGTGTGTTCTAGGGGCCCTCTCCCCATGTATATATATGGGAGGGAGGGAGGAGCAGCCCTAGGGGCGCCCCAAGTAGGAGGGATCCTACTTGGGCTCCTGCCCTAGCTCGGCGCCTGTCGTAGTACTAAGGCTGACAGTAAGAAGAGGGGTACGTAGGAGGAGGCAAGGTCCTAGCTACGGTGAGGTTGTATGGAAGTGTTTACGAGTTCAGGCCCCTCTCGAAGGAGGTAAAAGCCCTACGTCTCCGTGTCCGGAGGAGGCCGACTGGATTTTAGTATATGCGTGTGTGTTACAGGGGGTGCAAACCCTTGTCCCAGAGTTGGGGGTGGCTTATATAGAGTGCGCCAGGACCCCAGCCGTCCCCCGTTACAGAGGGTTTAACGTACATAAAGGAGGGGCGTTACTGATAACGCCAGCCATAAGTGTCATTAATGTCCATGAAGACTACAGAGTGAATGTCCGACCGTTGTAGTTCCGTCTTACTCCTGGTCTTCATAGGTCGAGTGATTTCTTGTATGGTCCAGTGGTCTTCGGAAAGGTGGGATACCCGAGTGACATGATTGGTCGAGTGGATTGCACTCGATGTCATCCTTGGGTACTCCCTGTTGTCTCTTGAGCTTCCTTGCTTCTTGGGTAGCGACCTTGGGTAGGGTATGTGGGTCAGGCCTATAACCCTACCCTAGGTCTATATCCTCATCACTAGCCCCCGACTGGATTGAGGTCCGAGTGGAGAGAAGATTGAAGTGGATTTTGCTTCAACCTTTGTGCATCATGAATAGTTGCGTTGAATGGGGAGGTTCGCGTTGGAACTTCAGTTTCATTTCAATCGCCTCGATCGATTCAGAAGTTGTCGAGTGAATTAGTAGTATCATTTATCAATTGTTGCCTTATTTTGCAAGATCTCTGGCGCGATTGGTTATTGTGCATCCCAGATTCGGCGGGATTCGAAATTTCGGGAAGCGCGCGGGGTGGAGCGTGTCGCGGTAATCAGGACGGATAAGTAGGAACACCTCGATCCCTGTGCCACCATTTTCGCCATGTATCCGGCGCACGACTGTTACGGGGATTTGACAGGATCCCCCGGGCCCGTGCGTCAACCACTCGGAAGTGGGTCTTTGAAAGGCGACGGGGCCGAGGCATGGCACAATACGCTCCCAATCTCCCCCTTTCTCCTCTGCTTCTCCACCGCGCGTATCTCCTCCGCTCTCGACAACGCCGCTCTGCCGCAATGGTGAAGGACAAGACAACGGTGCTGGAACGCGCGAAGAAGGTGACAATAGCGGCAAAGGGCAAGAAGACCCAGCGGTGGTCGTCACCGCAGTCGGCGCTGCCGACGGGTTGGATCCAGGGTGACTGTATCCGATCCTCGCTCCGGCAGGAAGACCTAGATGAGCTAGTCGAGCTCGGGTTGATCACCAATGGCGCTGCGAGGTTGTCGGAGGGGGAGACGGAGCCACAGCCGCGATGGGGTAAGTGCGTACTGCCCGCCACCTAGGTCGCCCGTGGTTTTTCGCTTCCTCCGCACCCCTTTTTCCGGGGTTTTCTGAACTTCTTCGAGCACAACTTCACCATTTCTCTCCAAACACCATCACCTATCTAGCGGCGTTTATGTCCATGTGCGAGAACTTTCTTGGCTGTCAACTCGCATTGGGGCCTCTTTAAGCATATCTTCACCAGCCATTCCCAGTCGGTCAAAAAGACAAACTCAAGTGAGGAGAAAACACACGTTATCCAAATGTGTGGGGGTTTGGGTATCCAGAAGAGGAAGAGGAGGTCCTTCCCTTCTGTGACCCTTCCATAGTAGGTCAGGGGCTGGCAGTTGACCTGGTTCCACTGCCAGGACATCCCCACTCCAGGCCAGTCGACTAGACTTCCCCCTTTCTCCTTCGATCATGTTCAAACTCCTTCCTCGCTGAAAGTGACTGCTGCGGGGAGGGTGGAGACGGATATGCTGGTCATGAGGGTGGTCCAGCTGATTAATCAGGGCGTGACCGGGATGGACCTACTGGATATGTTTCTCAGTCGACGCATCCAGCTGCTCCAGGCTCGGGATCACCCGATTTGGATGTACTCCGGTGTCAATGACACCACTCGGGTTCATCCGGAGGAAGTCTCGGCCAAAACGGTGGCTGGATGGTTGAAGAGCATCACGGGCAACAAGGACAACACCAGGGGGGCAGGAGGGTCGTTCCCTTCGGCGACAGCAATCCACTAGACAAGGTTTGAACTCCTGCCTCTGACTTATTTCTTGTGTATCTTGTATCTATCTCTGAATCCGACTAGAATTCACTCGACTTCTTGTTTTGTAGGTTTATACTGAGATGTATTCCATGCCCAACGGCGAGCAAACCCAGGAGCAGGACCAGGAAGGGGAGGACAACACAGACGAGAGTGGCAAATTGCAGTCCTCGGACGGTGATGCCGAAGAGGAGAGCGACGAGGCGGACGACGACGAGGGGGTCGACTCGGCGCCCCACTCGGAGCGTTGATTAAAACACCATCATGATCCAGCTGGCGAGCGGGGCAAGGCCGTGGCTCCTAGTACCCAAACACAGAAGAGGACTCGGACGTCGACTCCGGAGCCGACTGAGAAGGTTGCCAAGCACCCAAGGTTCTGCCCGCGAAGACTCGGAAGATTCTGTCGAGGATCAAGATGGACGTCTCGGTCGCCTCTGGGTGAGTGTTTTTCCTTCCAGGTTCCTTTCCTCTGACTGACACTTCTGCTTGGTACCGAGTGGATCATGAACTTTCTTCAGCCCCGCCACTTCTGTGATGGATATGGATGTTGACAAGGCCACCAGGGGACAAGAGGCTGACAACATGGTCACTTCCGGGGCTGGTAAGATTCTTCCAATTTGAACTCGATCTGCCGACCGATTTCTCGGGATTGTCTATGTTGCAGCTCCGCGAGACGTCATTACATTTCTAGACAAAGAAGAAGAAGAAGCGCCTCCGAAGGAGAGGAGGAGGAAGGGCAGGACTTCGACCGGGAGGGCAGCTGAAGGACAAGTGCTTGAGCCGGCGGTCGGGAGATCCGAAGATCCGTCTCGGGCCAGCGTCTCATTTGCCAATCCGCTGTCGACTGACCGCCCGTCGGGGTCGACTGCTCAGGCTCCTGCTGCTCCGGTACAAGTCCACACATCTGATCTTGCATCTGCTCCGACTGCATTGTCAGCATCCCTCTTCGCCACCTACCAGACTCCAAACCATCCGCCGAGCGTTGCCCAGGAGGCTCTTCTCCAAATGAATCTTGTGATGGAACAGATGAAGGTGGTGCATGAAGCTAGTCAGGTTGCTTACAAGGCCACAACCACTTTGCAGGCGAATGTCAAGGTTAGTTGATCTCCGACAGATCTTTTTAGTAGTGATAGTTGCGACCGTTGCTTTACTGCCCATATGATGTCTTTGAATGATTGCTCTGGAACCTTTTATGTGCATCTATGAGTATTCGTTCAGCATTCAACCAATCGGGAGTAGCTTCTCTTCTTGAGCCAACTAGGTTAAGTCGAGTGCTTTTCTAGCACGCATAGTGCACCTACCGGGTTTAGTCCCCGAGACCGTGGTCGATGGCTGGCAGTTGACTGGGGGTCTGAGAATCACTTTTTTTTACTCTTGCTGGGCAGACCATGTCGAGTGTAAGAACCGGAGCAGTGGGGGCACGCCAAGAGCACCTACTGGGTGTAGTCCTCGAGACTACTATTGAAAGTTTGATTCGGTAGTAGTCTGAGATTAACTTTTGTTGCTGTCGACTGACATATCTCCTTTGCTGACTGTAGAACTCCTGTGACCTTGGGGCTGAACTTGCTGTGATGAAAAAGAAGCAGATCAACATCAATCTTGACTTGGAACTGGCTAGGAAGAACCTCAAGAAGGCACAAGACGAAACAACTTCTATGGGAGGTAACCATTCGGAACCTTTCATCTTACGATTCCCCTTTTTTCTTTCCAGTCTCTTTGAACCGAGTGATTCCACTCGAACAGATGTGCGTACTGAAAACCGTCAGCTTCAGGCTCGTCTGAAGAATGTTATTTCTTTAGAGAAAATGAAGCAGGCACTGGAGATAAAGGAAATGGATCTTGCTGCGGCTCGGAAGGATGCTCGAGAGAAAACGACGCTTGCGGACAAGAAGTTGGCTTCAGCCGGCAAATTAGAAGAAGAAATTGAGCAATTGAAGAAGGAATAAGAGAACTTGCAAGGATGTTAGAGAAGACAAGGATGTTAGAGAAGACAAGCTGGTGGTCCTCAAGGTTGCCAACACAAAGAAGCTCGACTTCTAGTCCTTCATGGACACCTTCCTTGACGCTGCCACATGCATTGCAGACAACATCGACCTCGACAGCTTCGTCGATCCAGCGAGTCCTCCTCCAGCCGAGTGAACAAAACATTATGCCTCAGCTTTTATTTGCCTCGGGATGCCGAGTGGATATGTAACCGTTAAACTCTATTGGGCTTGATGCTCGAGTACTTCTGACTGTCATGCTTCTGAACTTTTGAAGGATTTATCTGAACTTTGCTTTCCTTGGATATCTTAGTTCTCGTCCTTGTTGCTTCCGGGTGTTCTTTGATTTTGAACAGGTTTGTCTTTGATGACGCGCACATCGTGCTTGTGGTGCAGCTCAGAGGAGTTCAATCGGCACCTTGTCATCCTGGCGGATAGGGATGGAACGCATGTTGTACCTGTTGCGTTGCTCATAGGTGTTCAATCGACACCTCATCGTCCCTGCGGATAGGGATGGAACGTATGTTGTATTTGTGGCGTAGCTCAGAGGTGTCCAATCCACATCTCGTCATCCCTGCGGATAGGGATGGAACGCATGCTGTCCTTGTGGTGGTGAAGTCCCCGAGTGGAAGGGTTGCTCTCCACTCAGAAGTGTTTTTAACTTAGGCGATTCCGGGTGAGGGAGTCCTAGATTAGGGGGTATCCGGACAGCCGGACTATATACTTTGGCCGGACTGTTGGACTATGAAGATACAAGGTTGAAGACTTTGACCCGTGTCCGGATGTGACTCTCCTTTGCGTGGAAGGAAAGCTTGGCGGTTCGGATGTTAGTTCACCTTCTATGTAACCGACTCTGTGTAACCCTTGCCCCCTCCAGTGTCTATATAAGCCGGAGGGTTTAGTCCATAGGACAACAACAATCATAATCATAGGCTAGCTTCTAGGGTTTAGCCTCTACGATCTCGTGGTAGATCAACTCTTGTAATACTCATATCATCAAGATCAATCAGAAGGAAGTAGGGTATTACCTCCATCGAGAGGGCCCGAACCTGGGTAAATATCGTGTCCCCAGTCTCCTTTTACCATTAGCCTTAGACGCACAGTTCAGGACCCCCTACCCGAGATCTGCCGGTTTTGACACTGACATTGGTGCTTTCATTGAGAGTTCCTCTGTGTCGTCGCTATAAGGCTCGATGGTTCCTTCAATCATCAACAATGACGCGGTCCAGGGTGAGACCTTTCTCCCCGGACTGATCTTCGTGTTCGGCGGCTTCGCACTATGGGCCAATTCGCTTGGCCATCTGGAGCAGATCGATAGCTACGCCCCTGGCCATCAGGTCAGGTTCAGAAACTTGAATTACACGGCCGACTTCCGCAGAGACTTGATCTTCGACGGGTTCGATCCTACACCAGGAGTGCCGAACGGTCGCGACGACCACGACTTAGATCGGCTGTCGGACAATATTCGGGATATCGCACCTGTAGCAGCTCCGGACCAAAATCCGGGGCAGATCGTGTTGGCCGAGGACGGGTGGATAGATCCCGCCACAGAGGCCGTACACTCATCGGCGTTAGAGCCGAACATAGATTCCACCTCTTAGGAAATCTGTGTCGCTGGACCCCCGGACTTGTTTCCGGCCGCGGGTCCCGGGCCGCGCGCATCCGTGCCCATCAATGCCGATTGGGCACCAGTCATGGAGTTCACTGCCGCGGATATCTTTTAGCGCTCGCCCTTTGGCGACGTGCTAAACTTTTTAAGGTCTCTCTGTTTGTCAGAAGACTCTTGGCCGAACTATGTCCGTCTCGAGTGGTATACGGACGACGAAGAAAATCGCGGCCCACCGGCCACCCACTTCATAGCCACTGTCGATGACCTAATAGACATACTTGACTTCGACTCTGAGGAAATCAATGGTATGGACGTCGATGCAGGGGACAATCTAGAACCACCGCCTGTGGGGCACTGGACTGCCACCTCATCATATGACATATACATGGTGGACATGCCTAAGGAGGACAATGGCGACTGTCGGTGTCAAAACCGGCGGATCTCGGGTAGGGGGTCCTGAACTGTGCGTCTAGGCGGATGGTAATAGGAGACTAGGGACACGATGTTTTTACCCAGGTTCGGGCCCTCTCGATGGAGTTAAAACCCTACTCCTGCTTGATTAATATTGATGATGTGGGTAGTACAAGATTTGATCTACCACGAGATCAGAGAGGCTAAACCATAGAAGCTAGCCTATGGTATGATTGTTGTTCATCCTACGGACTAAAAACTCTCCGGTTTATATAGACACCGGAGAGGGCTAGGGTTACACAGAGTCGGTTACAATGGGAGGAGATCTTCATATCATATCGCCAAGCTTGCCTTCCACGCCAAGCAAAGTCCTATCTGGACACGGGACGAAGTCTTCAATCTTGTATCTTCATAGTCCGGGAGTCCGGCCAAAGGTCATAGTACGGCCATCCGGACACCCCCTAATCCAGGACTCCCTTAGTAGCCCCTGAACCAGGCTTCAATGACGACGAGTCCGGCGCGCAAATTGTCTTCGGCATTGCAAGGCGGGTTCCTCCTCCAAATACTCCATAGAAGATGTTGAACACAAGGATAGTGTCCGGCTCTCCAAAATAAGTTCCACATGCCACCGTAGAGAGAATAATATCTGCACAAATCTAATCTGCTGACGTATTCCGCAGCGTGACATCATGCCACGGCCAGGCCTTTATTCGAATCGTTTTACTGTTCCACCTCAGCTCGTTTAGCGAGGTGGTTTCCTTGGCACGTCTTGTCAAAGCAGAGATCGTATCCCCTTATTCCGGGATTCTCATCAATACGGGCGTGGGTAACCCAACCGCGCCATTAACCGCGGCGCTTGGGAGATAAGCGAGTTTTATTAGGCTAGTGGGGGCTCATAGTCTCAGCCGCCCATATAAGGGGATAAGGATCCACCCTTTCCATTCATGCCTTCTTCCTCCCTTGCTTGTCCATCCGCGCACTCGAACTCCAGCGCCCAAGTCCGCACTTCCCACCTCGTCCTTTCTCCAATCATGTCCGGAGCGGGAGGTAGATGGATGGCCTCCTCCGTCACGGAGGGGCAAATCAAAAAGTTGAGGAAGGCCGGATACTTGTCTGACGACATCGCGCACCGGCTTCCCGAGGAGGGGCAACTCATCCCCACCCCTAGGCCCCATGAGAGGGTCGTGTTTATCCCCCATTTCCTCCGCGGAATGGGCTTTCCTCTTCACCCGATCGTCCGGGGGCTCATGTTCTACTACGGCCTGGACTTCCACGATCTGGCCCCGAACTTCATCCTCAACATTTCGGCGTTCATCGTCGTATGCGAGGCCTTCCTCTGCATCCAGCCTCACTTTGGCCTATGGCTGAAGATCTTCAGTGTCAAGCCGAAGGTCGTGGGCGGACGTCAAGCAGAGTGCGGAGGCGCCATGGTGGGCAAGATAGCCAACGTCACATGGCTCGAGGGCGCCTTCGTAGAGACCATCAAAGGATGGCAATCGGGGTGGTTCTATATCACCGAGCCGCGTGACCCTGAATGGGCAGCGGCCCCAGAATTTCGATCCGGCATCCCCACTCGGCTCACATCTTGGAAGGAGACGGGCCTGTTGTGGGGTAGTCCGGAAGAGGTGACCGGACTCCAAACCTGCGTCCGAGACCTGGTGAACAAGAAGGTTAATCTTGTCAACATAGTCCAGGTCATGCTCTTCCGCCGGATTCTCCCGTGTCAACGACGGGCCTTCACCTTGTGGGAGTTCGACCCGGCCCGGCACCAGACTCTATCCCAGCTTTTCGACACAAAGCACGAGGATGCTTGGAAGGTGCTATTCAAGAGCTCCGAGGTCTCCCCACCTATCGGTGTCAAAACCGGCGGATCTCGGGTAGGGGGTCCCGAACTATGCGTCTTGGCGGATGGTAACAGGAGATAAGGGACACGATGTTTTTACCCAGATTCGGGCCCTCTCGATGGAGGTAAAACCCTACTCCTGCTTGATTAATATTGATGATATGGGTAGTACAAGAGTGGATCTACCACGAAATCAGAGAGGCTAAACCTTAGAAGCTAGCCTATGGTATGATTGTTGTTCGTCCTACAGACTAAAACTCTCCGGTTTATATAGACATCGGAGAGGGCTAGGGTTACACAGAGTCGGTTACAATGGGAGGAGATCTTCATATCGGATCGCCAAGCTTCCCTTCCACGCCAAGGAAAGTTCCATCCGGACACGGCACGGAGTCTTCAATTTTGTATCTTCATATTCCGGGAGTCCGGCCAAAGGTCATAGTCCGGCCATCCGGACACCCCCTAATCGAGGACTCCCTCAGTAGCCCCTGATCTAGGCTTCAATGACGACAAGTCCGGCGTGCAAGTTGTCTTCGGCATTGCAAGGTGGGGTCCTCCTCTGAATACTTCATAGAATATATTGAACACAAGGATAATGTCCGAATCTGCAAAATAAGTTCCACATGCCACCGTAGAGAGAATAATATTTGCACCAATCTAATCTGCTGACGTATTCTGCAGCTTGACATCACACCATTGCTAGGATTTTATTCGAATCATTTTACCGCTCCACCTCAGCGCATTTACGAGGCAGTTTCCTTGGCACGTCTTGTCAAAGCAGAGATCATGTCCCCTTATTCCGGGATTCTCATCAATACGGGCGTGGGTAACCCAACCGCGCCATTAACCGCGGCGCTTGGGAGATAAGCGAGTTTTATTAGGCCGGTGGGGGCTCGTAGTTTCGGCCGCCCATATAGGGGGATAAGAATCCACCCTTTCCATTCACGCCATCTTCCTCCTTTGCTTATTCATCCCTGCGTGCTCGAGCTCCAACGCCCAAGCCCGCACTTCCCACGTCAACCTTCTCCAATCATGTCCGGAGTGGGAGGTAGATGGATGGCCTCCTCCGTCACGGAGGGGCAAATCAAAAGGCTGAGGAAGGCCGGATACCTGTCTGACGACATCGCGCACCGGCTCCCAGATGTGGGGCAACTCATCCCCACCCCCAGGCCCCATGAGAGAGTTGTTTTTCTTCCCCATTTCCTTCGCGGACTAGGTTTTCCTCTTCACCCGTTCGTCCGGGGGCTCATGTTCTGCAACGGCCTGGACTTCCAAGATCTGGCCCCGAACTTCATCCTCAACATCTCGGCGTTCATCGTCGTATGCGAGGCCTTCCTCTGCATCCAGCCCCACTTCGGCTTATGGATGAAAACTTTTAATGTCGAGCCGAAGGTAGTGAGCGGCCGCCAAGCGGAGTGCGGAGGTGCCATGGTGGGCCGGATGGCCAACATCCTATGGCTCGAGGGCTCCTTCGTGGAGACAATAAAGGGATGGCAATCGAGGTGGTTCTACATCACCGAGCCGCGCGATCCCAAGTGGGCGGCGGCCCCCGAATTTCGATCTGGCTTCCCCACACGGCTCACTTCCTGGAAGGAGATAGGCCTAACATGGGGGGATTCGGAGGAGCTGACCGGACTTCAGACCTGCGTCCAAAAGCTGGTGAACAAGAATCTCAAGCTTGTCAACGTAGTCCAGGTCATGCTCATTCGCCGGATCCTCCCATGCCAACAACGGGCCTTCAAATTGTGGGAGTTTGATCCGGCGCAGCACCAAACCCTGAGTAAGCTTTTCGACACTATGTACGAAGATGCCTGAAAGGTGCTGTTTAAGGGCGCTGAGGCACCCGCACCCGCTACCGAAGATCGCGGATTCAGCTCGCGGCGTCAGGCCAGCGAGGCAAGATACTCTACCCTTTACGGGACTCTTGTCTTTCATAGTCTGACTCTATGTGGGGTCTAACCTCCCTTTCCTTTGACAGGACTGGCTGAAGTCATCTGGGCAAGCGAACTGTCCGGCTCCCTTACCAGAAGACCCAGCAGACGCCCAATTGACAGGGCTGCTGGTTCCGGCACCTCACGTGGTGCCGCAGAAGAATGCCAAGAAGAAGACCACGGAGACTTGCAAGAGCTCCCGGCGCCTGGTGGTGTCGGGTTCATTGCCCGATAACCCCGAAGCACCCTCCGCCTCTGAAGGCGAGGAGGAGGAAGAAGAAGAAGCCTCTCCCCCTCCGACGGAGGGAGAAAAGAAAAGAAAGGCCGCCCCAACTAGGGAGGCCGGAGGGTCCAAGAAGGGGAAAACCCTTCTGCCGGACTACGCCCCCGGTGCCGAAGACGGCGGGGAGGAATGGCCGTCCAGGATCAATCCCCTGGCAAGATCGTAAGCGTCCGGTCATCCGAATAACTTATGATGCCCCTCCATTATTTGGCATTTTCTGACGCCGAATTTGATCATGCAGTCCGCGCAAGGCTCAGCTCGATGATTCGACGAGCGGCTCCTTGGATTTTTCGGATGTGAATAGCGCTTCACTTCCGACGGCCTCCTCCCCTCTCCCTACGGACGACGCCGAGGTGGAGTCCCGAAAGGGACTAAACCAGGAGGAGGTGGTCCTGGAGGCGCCGCAAGGCGACCTCCCGGACTCCAGGCCCAAAGGGGGTAAAGCCCCGGAGGGATCCAAGTCCGGCCCCGGGCCGGACACTGCTTCGGTACCATCAATGGTTCCAGAGTCCCACAGGCGGCGCCTTCATAAGAAGGGCAATCCTACGACGCCGGCGACCTCCGTCCATCCGGAGGCTCCGGACAATTTGCTAGAGGTTCTTAATGGCGCCTCCATCAATGAGGAACACCGCACTGTTATGAGTGCGGTGATTCAGAAGGTTCAGTCCACCAAGAGCGGGCTGACAAACGCCTGTACAAGCCTGTTAGCAGCCTTTGAGAATGCATTGAAGGAGAACCTCGAGCTTTGAGAATGTCAATATGGGAATGCAGGTTGCGCTGCTGACCTCTGCCGCACTGACTGCGGAGGTCAATGCATTGAATGAGAACCTCGAGCGGTCCGAGAACGAGCTCGGCCGTGCCAAGAAGTGGCTCGAGGACAAGGAGGGTATGTAATACCGCATGTAAATGTATACAGAAATACTTGGTTGCAAACAATGATAGGACCAACGTAAATGTTGCAGGGGCCACAATCGAGGTGGCGACCCTGAAGGAGGCGGTCTCTAAGGCTGAAAACAGTGCGGCCTTGGAGCGCACCGAGCGAGAGAAGCAGGAGGCGCGGGTGGCGGAGGTGCGGCAAGAGCTCCAGGCTCTCGTGGAAAAACACGAGAGTTTGGAGCGTGACTCGAAGACTCGAGAGTCCGAGCTCGCCTTGGCTCTTGAGAGTGCCAAGACCGCTAAGGCCGAAGCCCAGAAGGACCTTCAGGAAATCGAGGCGATGAAGAAGATAGCGGCGGGTAAGGCATTCTTAATGCAAAGCAACAATATAAAAGTAAATTATCTGTTACTTAACGGAATTCGGTGCTCTCTAGGAGCGTTCGCCGATCTGCCCCGTAGTGTGTCTGATGCTGCCGCATTCTACCGAGCCGAAGAGAGGAGCTCGACGGAAAAGGTGTTCTGGTCTCAATATGCTGAGGCCGGACATCCGGTGCCCCTGAGCGACCAGCTGAAGCAGCTGGTCGAACTCCACAAGGTGGCCGAACAGGCCATGAAGGGCCTCATGGTTCGGCTGTGGCCTAGAGACACCATGCCTGGGAGTTACTTCGGTCTGGTGCGGCGGCTGGTGGACGCGTGTCCATGGATTGAATTCATCAAGCGCTCCGTCTGTATCGAAGGTGCCCGTCGGGCCCTTGCCCGTGCTAAAGTGCACTGGGGCAAGCTGGACGCTGAGAAGCTTTTGACGGACGCGCCACCGCCGGCTAAGGAGTATCGCATGCCTGAGATGTATTATAAGGGCGTCCTGAAGGGTGCCCGCCTTATAGCGGACGAATGCTCCAAAGATGTAATTTTTCAGTAGACTCACATCTGTTATCCCGTACGCTGAAAACTTTGTTCATATGCGTTAAGCAACGCTTTGTTAATTTAAAATATTACCTTCTGTGCGGCCGTTTATCAAATCTGAGAGATGCAAGTCATCGGCTTCTACCCCCATGCCACGAGTGCTGGGGTGTTCGGGATAAACCTGAGCCCCTTGTTCCCATTCTTGGGTCCATCTAGGGAGGCGCTCAGCACAACGAACCAGGCCATCAGACTTATAGTGCTTTATCACTCTCACTTAGCCATAGAATTCTATAATTTTAAATTTCGGCGAAGCCCCTAGTATTCGGAAGAAGTTCGGGGCGCTATCCACGCCTAGGCCGGATAAGTCTTTAAGGACTCGAAAAAACTCGCGAACAGTGACCTGTCTCTCGCACTATCATGACAATCAGTTTTAGCTTTCTCTACTGAGGTGTTAACCCAGCTCAACTGGGGCACAATCGCAGTAGTTCTCCCAGCGCTACCTTAGCCAACATTGTGGAACGTATGGTACCAAAACATGGGAGCCGGGCAAACCCAACTATTGACCAAAGACATGATTCGGAGCCGATGCATATAGTGCTATAAGTTCAGGGTGCCGCACTCATGAGAGTGTTCGGTCTTCGCCCACCATGTTATGGGTTGCTTAAGCCCCTGGTGTATTTGCCGTACCAGAGTGTACGGTTGCAGAATGTCATGGCTGAACATATTTGTATATAAAAAATAGATGAGTACAATAATAGACGAGAGCTATGTATTGTTTATTAAAAAAGGGCTGCTATGAAAGCAGAATGATACAAGTAATGCGATAAGCAAGAGATGGGATTTTTTGACATGTCCCCCTCTAGGGGCAAGCTGCGGGACTTTAAGTAAAACATGTATTAAGCTCGTTATAGAGACCACCTGGACATTTGACGCGGCTTGTTCTCTCCCTGGCTGTTGCGTCGTGTGTTCGGCGAGTGTATTGCCGGACAGACCTTCCGAATAGTTGGGTCCTGAAAGTGTATAAAAAGGAAACGGCGGAATAGGGAGCCCCTTAGTGCGGTTGAGCCACATTCTGGGCGTGCCGTAGTTGTGCCCCTCCCCTTATGCCCATGGTATCTCTAAGGCGTAATTATGTACGCGTGGTACCGATATACCCATATGGCGAGGGCTGGGGTTGGGGACGCACTGCTATGCTTCCTCGGAACGTGTCAGCCGGATTTGTTGTAGGTTACTTCGGGCTCGCTTGACGTTGTCCGGACGTTTGCACCTGGATTGGAGAATTGCCTTGAAAGGCTACTCTGTACTTCCGCCGCCAGGGCCGCCATGTGCTCCTCCGTTCGGAAGGAGCGTTCGGTGTTTCCATTTACCGTGATGCCTCCGCGAGGTCCTGGCATCTTGAGCTTGAGATATGCGTAGTGCGGCACCGCATTGAATTTTGCAAATGCGGTTCGTACGAGCAGGGCGTGATAGCCACTGCGGAATAGGACTATGTCGAAGATTAACTCTTCGCTTTGGAAATTATCCGGGGATCTGAAGACCACTTCGAGTGTAACCGAGCCTGTACAGCTGGCTTCTACACCTGGTATGACGCCCTTAAATGTTGTCTTCGTGGGTTTAATCCTTGAGGGATCGATACCCATTTTTCGCATTGTATCCTGATAAACCAGGTTCAGGCTGCTGCCGCCGTCCATTAGGACTCTGGTGAGGTGAAATCCGTCGATAATTGGGTCTAGCACCAATGCAGCGAATCCGCCGTGACGGATGCTAGTGGGGTGGTCCCTTCGATCAAAAGTGATCGGGCAGGAGGACCATGGGTTGAACTTTGGGGCGACTGGCTCCAATGCATAGACGTCCTTGAGAGCATGCTTCCGCTCCCTTTTGGGGATGTGGGTTGCATATATCATGTTCACCGTCCGCACTTGCGGGGGGAATCCCTTCTATCCTCTGTTGTTCGGCGGCGAGGGCTCCTCCTCGTCATCACTATGCAGCCCCTTGTCTCTAGTTTCGGCACTTAACTTGCCTGCCTTCTTGAACACCCAACAATCCCTGTTGGTGTGGTTGGCTAGCTGTTCGAGGGTGCCGTGTATCTGGCACGACCGATCGAGTATCCGGTCTAAGCTGGATGGGCCCGGAGGGTTTCTTTTGAATGGCTTCTTCCGCTGACCGGGTTTAGAGCCTCTGAATCCGGCATTGACTGCCGTATCTTCAGTATTGTCGCCGTTAATGCGGCGCTTGTGCTTTTTGCGACGTGACCTGCCATTGTTGTCCTTGGTATCCGAATTGCCAGGGCTCTTGGTTATGTTATTGCTACGAGCTAGCCAGCTGTCTTCTCCCGCACAAAAGCGGGTCATGAGTGTCGTGAGGGCTGCCATAGATTTTGGCTTTTCCTGTCCTAGGTGCCGGGCAAGCCATTCGTTTCGGATGTTGTGCCTGAAGGCTGCAAGGGCCTCGGCGTCCGGACAATCGACTATTTGATTTTTCTTGGTTAGGAACCATGTCCAGAATTGTCTGGCCGATTCCTCTGGCTGCTGGATTAAGTGGCTTAGGTCATCGGCGTCTGGTGGTTGCACATAAGTGCCCTGGAAGTTGTCAAGGAATGCGGATTCCAGGTCCTCCCAGCAACTAATTGACTCTGCTGGTAGGCTGTTAAGCCAATGTCGAGCTGGTCCTTTAAGCTTGAGCGGGAGGTATTTGGTGGCGTGTAGATCATCACTGCGGGCCATGTGGATATGAAGGATATAATCCTCGATCAATACTGCGGGATCTGTTGTGCCATCGTATGATTAGATGTTTACGGGTTTAAAACCCTCGGGGATTTGATGATACATTACTTCGTCTGTGAAGCATAGTGGGTGTGCGGCGCCCCTGTACTGGGCTATATCGCGACGCAGCTTGGATGAGTTTTGTCTTTTGTGTTCGGCCTGACCGTATTTATCATATCCGGCGTGACAGTTATCATAACGTGACCTGGGGCGGCCACGCGATCCGTAGATCGATCTTGTTTGCCTTGCCTTATTCTCCAATATGTCTCGCAGGTCTGTTGCGTCTCCCCGTGCTCTGCTATTTTTTGAGCGGTGCCGGGGTGCGGCTTGGGTCGAGGGCCGGAAGGCCTCTCTATCGTGGCCACGGGGTGGCCGATCGGGCGCATCATATGCTAGTGATGTAGGTTTGTTGGGGTAGCAGCCTGCGCTTTGGGTAGCTCTTGGAGGGGCGTTCAAGTTTATACTCTTTGGCCGCCAGGACTTCGGTCCATCTATCGGCTAGCAAGTCTTGGTCAGCTCTAAGCTGTTGCTATTTTTTCTTGAGGCTGCTTGCCGTGGCCATAAGCCTGCGTTTGAAACGCTCTTGTTCGACGGGATCCTCTGGCACGACGAATTCGTAGTCGTCGAGGCTTGCCTCGTCTTCGGAGGGAGGCATATAATTGTCGTCCTCGACCTCCCTGTCCGCAGCTCTCTCATGAGGGCTGGCTCCTTCGTTCTCCTGCACTGAATCCTGCTGGACGGGGTTGTCTTCGGCACTGTCCGGCATGTTGTTATCTCCGGTGCCGGACTCGCCGTTTTTGCTTTGACGGTATTTAGAGCGGCGCCGCTGACGTCGGCGCTTCGGTTGCTTCTTGGAGGGGTCGTCCTCCATTTTTTCATCGCCATCCCCTGCTTTGGGGGTGTCCACCATGTATATGTCATATGACGAGGTGGCTTTCCAGTGCCCTATAGGTGCTGGTTCTTGGTCGTCTCCTTCTTCGGCGTCCATACCGTCGATGTCTTCGGAGTCGAAGTCGAGCATGTCGGTTAAATCGTCGACAGTGGCTACAAAGTGGGTGGTGGGTGGCTTTCGAATTTGTTCGTCATCCGCATCCCAACCATGCTGACCATAGTCCGGCCAGGGCTCTCCTGACAAAGAGACAGACTTTAGTGAATTCAGGATATCGCCAAAGGGCGAGTGCTGAAAGAGGTCCGCGGCGGTGAACTCCATGATCGGAGCCCAATCGGGTTCGATCGGAAGGGGTGCGGGAGATTCAGAGTTCGGAACGGAGTCCGACACCCTGGAGTCATAGGCCTCACAAAGCACTAGGCTGGTGTTCGGCTCTATCGCCGTAGAGATTGCGGCTCCTGGGGAGGTGTCCAACCGTCCGTCCCCAACTGGCGTAATCAGCTCCGAGCTAATGGTCGGAGCGGGCACCTGAGCGATGCTCTGGGCGTTGTCCGGCGGAAGAGTTAAATCATGCCCATCGTGACAGTGCGGCGCGCTCAGGCGTGGCTCGAATCCGTCAAAGATCAAGTCCCCGCAGATGTCGGCAGTGTAGTTTAAACTTCCAAACCTGACCTGAGGGCCAGGGGCGTAGCTTTCGATCTGCTCCAGATAGCCAAGCGAATTGGCCCGCAGTGCGAAGCCGCCGAATACGAAGATCTGTCCGGGGAGAAAATTCTCACCCTGGACCGCGTCGTCGTTGATGATCAAAGAATCCATCGGGCCTTAAGCTGACGACACAGAGGAACTCTCTATGAAAGCACCAATGTCGGTGTCAAAACCGGCGGATCTCGGGTAGGGGGTCCCGAACTGTGCGTCTAGGCGGATGGTAACAGGAGACAAGGGACACGATGTTTTGACCCAGGTTCGGGACCTCTCGATGGAGGTAAAACCCTACTCCTGCTTTATTAATATTGATGATGTGGGTACTACAAGAGTTGATCTGCCACGAGATCAGAGAGGCTAAACCCTAGAAGCTAGCCTATGGTATGATTGTTGTTCGTCCTGCGGACTAAAAACTCTCCGGTTTATATAGACACCGGAGAGGGATAGGGTTACACAGAGTCGGTTACAATGGGAGGAGATCTTCATATCATATCGCCAAGCTTGCCTTCCACGCCAAGGAAAGTCCTATCTGGACACGGGACAAAGTCTTCAATCTTGTATCTTCATAGTCCGGGAGGCCGGCCAAAGGTCATAGTCCGCCCATCCGGACAACCCCCTAATCCAGGAATCCCTTAGCGACAAAAAGGACACAACAGAGGATAAACCCCCCCCCCTGACAAAAGCCAAAACAATGGTGCAGGCGCCACTCTAAGTCCAGTCACAGTAAATATAGCGATAACAACGCAAGATAAATTGACACTCCGGTCGACTCCAAAGGCAACAATGACCATATGGACCCAGCGATGGAGCAGGATGAGCCAGGCCACGCGGAACACTGCCCGGAGCAGACGCCCGATCACAGCGATCCCGAAGGTCAAACTCATCAACCTGCCTCCAGAGAGGAGGACAGTCCTGTCGATGATGCATTCATCATCTCGGAAAAACATTTGGAACAAGATAACCTCCGCAGAAGGCTTATGGCCACTGCAAAAAGCCTAAAGAAGTAGAAGCAAAGGCTTAAGGCCCCGCAGGATACACTCAACCGCACATGGAATAAAGTGCTCGATAGTGAAGAAAAATATGGCGACAATCGCCACACAAAGAGCTACCCGAAACGCAAGCTGTTGCCCGAATTCGACGATGAGGCCGTAGAGCCCATTCCGCGAAATAACAATACGGCCAATTGGCTGGACCAACCACTTCATGGCCGCGCTAGAGCAGCCACTGACGCCGTACACGATTTACGTGAGCTCCTAGATAAAAAAGCCGGCGCGACCAGGTCCATTTATGGATCCAGAGGACATGCCTCGACGCGGGATTATGGTCACCACACCGATCACACAGATCAAATACTAGTTCGGAATCAACACCGGACACAACAACAGTCGACAGCATGCCATGACATGTCCAGACACAGAGGGGCTGTGCACCCTCTGTGCTTCACCGACGAAGTGCTGGATCACGAATTTCCACAAGGATTCAAACACGTGAACATAGAGGCATACGATGAAACGACAGACCTTGGGGTCCGTATTGAGGATTTTATCCTTCATATCCACATGGCTCGTGGGGATGACATCCAAGCCATCAAATACCTTCCCCTCAAGTTGAAAGGGCCAGCTCGGCATTGGTTGGAAAGCCTCCCCGAAAATTCAATTCGAAGTTGGGAGGAACTCGAGGACGCGTTCAGGGCCAATTTTCAAGGGACCTATGTACGACCTCCGGACGCAGATGATTTAAGTCACATAATACAACAGCCCAGAGAGTCAGCCCGTAAGCTTTGGAACATATTTCTCACTAAGAAGAATAAAATTGTTGTCTGTCCAAATGCGGAAGCCCTAGCGGCTTTCAAGCACAGTATCCAGGACGACTGGCTTGCCAGACACCTTAGCGAAGAAAAGAGGAGGACAATGGCGGCCTTAACAAGCCTTATGACCTGCTTTTGCGCGTGTGAGGACAGCTGTTTGGCCCGTAGAGGCACCAGTGACCCAGGCACATCCGAAATTAGGGATGGCAACGGGAAACCACGACGCAATAAGAACAAGCATCGAAACAATGAAGAAAGTCCGGACAACACGACGGTCAACACCGGATTCAGGGGCTCTCGACTCGGTCAAAGAAAGAAGCCATTTAAAGGCAGCAAAGAGGGACCGTCCGGCCTGAATAAAGTCCTGGATAAATTGTGCCAAATTCATGGCACCCCAGAAAAACCTGCGAATCACACTCACAGAGAATGTTGGGTCTTCAAGCAGGCCAGCAAGTTAAACGCCGAACACAAAGTAAGGGAAACACCAAGTGAAGACGAGGACGAGCCTCGCCAGCCGAACACTGGGGGGCAGAAAAAATTCCCACCAGAATTCAAAACAGTAAACATGATCTACGCGACTCACATACCAAAGAGAAGGCGCAAATGCGCGCTCTGAGACGTATACGCTGTAGAGCCCGTTGCCCCCAAATCCAACCACTGGTCGGTCTGCTCGGCCACCTTTGATCACAGGGACCACCCGGCTAGTATCCAACACGGAGGATCGTCTGCCTTGGTGCTTGACCCAATAACCGATGGATACCATCTCACTCGAGTCCTCATGGACGGGGGCAGTAGTCTTAATATGATATGTCAGGACACCGTCCACGAGATGGGGATAGACCCATCCAGAATCAGCCAAAGTAACACCACCTTTAAAGGAGTGATACCAGGCGTTGAGGCCCGGTGCAGGGGCTCCCTCGTATTAGAGGTGACATTCGGTTCTCCTAACAACTCCAGAAGTGAAGAATTACTCTTCGACATCGCTCCCTTCAGTAGCTGTTATCATGCATTACTCGGAAGAACAGCCTTCGCTCGCTTCAACGCAGTACCGAACTACACCTATCTTAAACTCAAGATGCCCAGTCCACGTGGCGTCATCACTGTTAGCAGAAACACAGAGCGTTCCTTGCGTGCGGAAGAGTATGCGGCGGCTCTAGCAGCTGGACACTAAGCGGCCTCTCCTATCAGAATGCATGATCGGTCGTTAAGACCACGGACACGGTTAGACGAGTCTGGTGCACCATCGTCGGTAACAGCCCAGATAAACCTGAGCTGGGTACTATACATATACCCGCATAGATGGTACCAGGGGCTGCAAACATGTAACAAGGCCCGCGAGAATATCCATTGAGAATAACCAACTTTTCTAATCCTTACGCCATACTCTTTTACATGAGTTTCCGTTTTTACATACACTATTCGTGTGACACCCTTCCAGGATACGGCACAACGGAGACAAAGGCGCAGACGTGCAGTAGGGCCCCGCTCAAAGGTTTCTCTTTAGATTAAGCCCATGTGTAAACCTTCTTTACTGTCTCTTGTTGCTTGACACCCCACGGGTATTCAATACACCCAGAGGGGATACTGCCGTAATAGGCATTTCGCCACGACAGATCAATGCACGTACCTAGAAATACAGGGTTCATAATTGAGGGCATTGCTCAACACAGTATATGTTATAAACTCCGAATACCTTCGGGAGTGTTTGGCGTCGTGAGTTTGGCCTTATATGCATCAGCTCCGAATCATGTCTTTGGTCAAATGTTGGGTTTGCCCGGCACCTGGGTTTGCTTCCTTACATTCTGTTCTATCGGCTAAGGCGGCCAAAGGAGAACTACTGCGATTTTTCCCTGGTTATTCCGGACGAGCACCTCAGTAGAGGAAGCCGAAAACTGACTGTCATGATACAACGAGAGACTGGTCAACCACTCGAGGACTCATCGGAATCTTCAGGATTCCTCCGCATTAATGAAGGACCGTTTCCCGGTCATGTACATACGCGCTCGTATCCGGATGCACTCGAAGGTACTAGGGCTACATAGTAGCCCCATCATCAAACTCCTATGGCTAAGTGAAACTGTTAAAGCTATATAGTCCGGTTGCCTAGTTTGACGTGCGATCACCTCCTTAATGGACCAAGACGTTGGATCAAGTGTGATTACGGACATTTTCGCGAACACCCCTGCATTATATGCGTGGGGGCTGAAGCCAACGACTGCTAACTTTCAGGATATGTATATACATCAAACGGCCGCACAGGAGGCACTATAACACTTTCGGGCGAAAGTTTAAACATAGCCTTTATAATCAAAATAGAATTGTTTTTACAATTGAACGACTTGTCACTCGAACATGACATTCTTCGAGCACTAAGCCTCTATTAAACGGGCACCTTCTGTGACCTACTCAAAATAGTGCTCGGCTGGGTCCTGGTTTCCTGCCGGACTCTGGGTTGCAATGCAGGTGGCCTCCATATCCGCCCAATATGTTTTAACACGGGCAAGAGCCATCTGTGCACCCTATATGCACGCCGACCTCTTCATGGCATCGATTCGCGATACGGCGCCAAGGAATTGTTGCACTAAACCAAAATAACTGCCCGGCCTTGGTCCCTTCGGCCATAGATGGTCTATTACAGCCCTCATTGCAAGACCAGACAACCTATGGAGCTCGGCCATAGTGGCCATCCTCTCTCTCAATGGCAGCGGGTGCATCGGAGCATTGAATTGCGAATAGAACAACCTTTCTATTTCATTATCTTTTTGATCCTTGAAGAACTTGGTCGCATCAGCCGCACTTTTTGCCAGATCTGCATACGCATCTCCAGCGCTCCAAAGCTGATCTAGAGGAGTGTACTTGGGGTCTCCAAACGTCATCCGCAACAAATAGGGGCTTCTTCTATCCGTGATGTTTCCGGCCTGTCGAAGCTCCTCTTGCGCAGCTCTAATTTCAGAACGCATCTCCTTGGCCGCATCCAGGGCCTTCTTTAGGTCAGTCGACTTTGCCCGATTCTCCTTCTCGAGGAGCTCATACCGGCCGGCGGCGTCCCTCAGCTCCTTCTTTAGGCTATTTTATCTTCGCTTCGGCGATGAGTATCCTGTTCGGCTTTCAACTCTTCGGTCGCCTTTAGGGCAGCCGCATTGCTAGCCTAGGCTTGTTGCTTGGCTAGGGCAAGTTCTGCCCTCAGGGCCTCCACGGCAGCTCCTCCGCCTGTAGCCAAAGCATATCATATTAACATTATGATCCTCTTAATATTTCCTAAACAAATGAGGAACAACGAGCACATACTCTGTGACTCGTCAAGCCGCTTGTTTACAAGCGTGATGTCGGCGTCCACCACATCAATCTGTCGCCTCAGTTTGGGGATTTCAGCGGTCCGGTCTACTGCCGGACCCTTAGCCACCTACGCATGAATGTAGTACGATCATTACCTGGGAGTGTGATCCTCCGTTTGCCGACTAGGGCTAGCAACCAGAGTCCTAGGGGCTACTATCTATACAGACCACACCTAGCGCGTACGGTACAACCAAAGAATTACGTTGCGTACCTCAAATCCTTTGAGCAGGCTCGTAAAAGATTCATGCAACCCGCTTGTGGCGGATGAAATCTTCTCCAACACCATACCCATCAACGTACGGTGATCCTCTAAGAGAGCAGAAGACTCCGGGCTCAGGGTGGGCGAAGTGTTAGCTTCTGGCCTCAGCGAATCTGGACTCCTCCGTGACGACACCTCAGGGTCGCCCGCTCCATGGGGCGGAGATGCAGGTGGGGTTTCACTCTCCATCATCTCCGGAAGAAGATCCCCCGAAGATGAACTCTGTTGAGAAGAGCTACTATCCGGACTGCAAAAAATATATTCTGGTTATTTTTCTCGGAGGAAGAAGCAATATCTTCTTATTTACGATTAACTTACAGCTCGGTGGAAGGCTGGCCCGTTTGCGGGCATGTTGCGGTGAGGACGCCCTTCGGGGAAGGGCCCCCTGGTGAAGCTTTCTTCCCTTCTTTAGGCACCTCCGTTTCCAAGTCTTCGGAGGCGGCCCTCTTCTTCCCGCGGGAGGAGGAAACCTTAGATTCACCTCCCCAATTATCCTCCTTCGTGGAGACAGTAATTCCCCCGGTTTGGATGTACAATGTGTGAAGTTCGGCTTCTCTATTCTTCCCTTCACCTTTCCCTTAGCGCACATCTAAGCATCCTGGCTATCGCAGGACTAGGCGAGCCTTCGGGAAGTGGGGCCAGACACCTAATCCTCTCCGCCTTATTGAGCCAATCCTGGCCGCGGACAATTTTTCAGAATAATGTTGTAATAAATATAAACAAAGTGTTCGGTTACAGGGCTACTTACTTGGGTATGTAGGCGGATGCAGCTCAGGCCCGCATCCTCGGTGGTGTCCGGACACTTTACTCGTGGTCTGAAGAATAACTTATACATCCCTTTGAGTGTCATGCCGAAGAAGTGCTGAATGGTTCGCGGACCTTCTGGGTTGAACTCCCACATCCGGAGAGGTCGACGTTTGCACGGCAGGGCCCGCCGAACTAGCATTACCTAAATTATTCTGACAAGGCTGATATCCCTCTCAAGAAGCTCCCGAATGCGGCTCTACAATGTCGGTACGTCATTAGCAGTCCCCCAGTCCAGTCCCACGTTGGCCCATGACGCCAGTTGAGGCGGAGGGCCCTAGCGGAAGGCAGGGGCAGCCGCCCACTTTGTGTCGCGGGGAGCTGTAACGTAGAACCACCTCCATTGCCACAGATCGGACACCTCCGAGAAGGAACCCTCTGGCCATGGGGCATCGGTGTTTCTGCTTATTGCAGCGCCTCCGCACTCCGTGTGTCGCCCCTCGATCACCTTCGGCTTCACATTGAAGGTCTTGAGCCATAAGACGAAGTGTGGGGTGATGTGGAGGAAGGCTTCACACACGACGATAAACAATGAGATATAAAGGATGGAATCCGGAGCTAGATCGTGAAAATCTAGCCCATAATAGAACATGAGCCCTCTCACAAAGGGATCTAGGGTAAAACCTAAGCCTCGGAGGAAGTGAGAAACAAATAAAACGCTCTCGTTGGGTTCGGGAGTGGGGATGACCTGCCCTGGAGCAGGAAGCATGTGCTTGACGTCGGCGGTCAGATATCTGGCCTCCCCGAGCTTCACAATGCCCTCCTTTGTAATGGAGGAGGCCATCCACTAGACTTGAAGGTTGGATCCGGACATGATTGAAGATCCTAAGTACCTAAGCTTGAGCTTCGGGTGTTGGAACTCGAGATGCGGAAGGCGCAAGTGTGGTAAGAAAGGGATAGGCCTCGACCCCTCTATAAAGGGGGAGAATATCAAGCGTCCTCAGCGTAACCGTTTGGGACTTGCCTAAAAACACGGAGTCATGCCAACATGCGTAGTTGGGTTACCCGCACCCGTATTGATGAGAATGCCACAATAAGGGGGACACGATCTCTGCTTCGACAAGGCGTGCCAATAAAACCGCCTTGCAGCGCGTGTCATGGTAGGCTGAGAAAAAAACGGTTCGTATTAAACAAGGCCGCGACATAAGGATACGCTGTGAAAAATTGTCAGCAGATTAGATTTGTAAAGTATCGTGCTCTCTACGGTGGTGTGTGGAAATTATTTTGCAGAGCCGGACACGATTAAGTGTTCGAAATTTACCTTGGAGTATTCGGAGATGGAACCCGCCGTGCAATGCTGAAGACAATCTGCGCGCCGGACTCATCATCATTGAAGCCTGGTTCAGGGGCTGCTGAGGGAGTCCTGGATTAGGGGGTATCTGGACAGCCAGACTATATACTTTGGCCGGAATGTTGGACTATGAAGATACAAGATTGAAGACTTCGACCCGTGTCCGGATGGGACTCTCCTTTGCGTGGAAGGAAAGCTTGGCGATTTGGATGTTAGATCTCCTTCTCTGTAACCAAGTCTGTGTAACCCTAGCCCCCTCCGGTGTCTATATAAATTGGAGGGTTTAGTCCGTAGGACAACAACAATCATAATCATAGGCTAGCTTCTAGGGTTTAGCCTCTACGATCTCGTGGTAGATCAACTCTTGTAATACTCATATCATCAAGATCAATCAAGCAGGAAGTAGGGTATTACCTCCATCGAGAGGGCCCGAACCTGGGTAAACTTCGTGTCCCCAGTCTCCTGTTACCATTAGCCTTAGACACACAGTTCGGGACCCCCTACCCGAGATCCGCCGGTTTTGACATCGACAATGGGGTCGCAGCTAAGCCCCCGAGTGGGAGGATTGCTCTCCACTCGGAATATTTTTAACTTGGGCAATTACGGGGTCGCAGCTAATCCCCCGAGTGGGAGGATTGCTCTCCACTCAGAATGTTTTTAACTTAGGCAATTATGGGGTCGCAGCTAAGCCCCCGAATGGGAGGATTGCTCTCCACTTGGAATGTTTTTAACTTAGGCGATTACGGGGTCACAGCTAAGCCCCTAAGTGGGAGGATTGCTCTCCACTCGGAATGTTTTTAA
>NC_041385.1:830306181-830314233 GCF_002162155.2 Triticum dicoccoides
TTACGGGGTCGCAGCTAAGCCCTTCAGTGGGAGGATTGCTCTCCACTCGGAATGTTTTTAACTTAGGCGATTATGGGGTCGCAGCTAAGCCCCCGAGTGGGAGGATTGCTCTCCACTCAGAATGTTTTTAACTTAGGCGATTACGCTGTCGCAGCTAAGCCCCCGAGTGGGAGGATTGCTCTCCACTCGAAATGTTTTTAACTTAGGCGATTACGGGGTCGCAGCTAAGCCCCCGAGTGGGAGGGTTTCTCTCCACTCAGAGTGTTTTTAACTTAGGGGCCTTCCCAAGTTGTGAGGTCGCTTGGGGGATTTCAGACACAGATGCTTATGGGAAACTGATCATTATGATATTGAAAAAATCTTGTCTTTGGAAAGCAAACTGAAACACTTTTATTACAACTCGTCAGGTCAAGTGATCTGTGTGTAGAAGTGACGGAGCAGCTCTGCGTTCCATGCTCGTGGCTCGTCTATCTTCTTGGCTATGTTGTAGATGTGGTAGGCTCCATTGTGAAGCACCTTGGTGATGATGAAGGGGCCTTCCCAGGATGGGGCCAGCTTGTGAGGTCGCTTCTGATCCACTCGAAGAACCAGGTCTCCCTCTTGGAATGATCGTCCTCTGATGTTTCAGGTGTGGAGCCGATGCAGGTCTTGCTGGTAAATGGTCGACCGGATCAAAGCCATATCACGCTCTTCCACCAAGAGATCAACGGCGTCTTCTTGTGCTTGTTCTGCTTCAGCTTCTATGAATAGTTCCACTCTGGAGGCATTGTGCAGCAAATCAATCGGGAGTACGGCCTCTGCACCGTACACCAAGAAGAAAGGAGTCCGGCCAGTCGACCGATTTGGTTTTGTTCTCAGCCCCCATAAGACGGAAGGCAACTCGGTTACCCAGGCTCCAGCAGCGTGCTTGAGATCACGCATCAGGCAGGGTTTTAATCCTTGGAGAATCAAACCATTTGCCCTTTCTGCTTGTCCATTCGACTGAAGGTGTGCGACAGATGCATAATTGTCCCGAGTGCCATAGGTTGCGCAGAACACCTTGAACTCGTCAGAATCAAAGTTGGAGCCATTATCCGTAATAATGCTGTGAGGGACTCCATATTTGAATATCAACTCCCTGGTGAAACTGACAGCAGTGCTTGCGCTGAGATTCTTGATGGGTTTAGCTTCAATACACTTGGTGAACTTGTCGACCGCTACGAGCACGTGGGTGAAACCACTCACCTCGGTCTTTAAGGGGTCGGCCGTATCCAATCCGCAGACTATGAACGGCCAGTCAAGAGGAATAGTCTTCAAGGAGGATGCTGGCTTGTGGGACATGTTGGAATAGAACTGGCAGCCTGCACACTTGTGGACTATATCCTTTTCCATTTCATTTGCTCGAGGCCAATAGAATCCCACTCTCTATGCTTTGGCCATGATGGTCCGAGAGGATGCATGGTGACCACAGGTCCCCAAGTGGATGTCATTTAAGATCATTCGACCTTCTTCTGGGGTGATGCAACCTTGAGCTACTCCTGTGACACTTTCTCTATAAAGCTGATCTTTCATCATAGTAAATGCTTTGGATCGCTGGACTATCTGACGGGATTCGTCCTCGTCTTCTGGGAGCTCCTTTCTCAGAATGTACACTACGTACGGCACCATCCAGTCAGGCCTGATCACTAGGACTTCCATGATCAAGTCGACCACGGCTGGAACCTCAATCTCAGTCGGGTTGGTTGAACTTATCGGTTGCGGGGGCTCTTCCTTGAAGATGTTCTAAAAACACATTACTGGGGATAGGCATCCGAGTGGAACCTATCTTGGCCAGGTCATCCGCCGCTTGATTCTTTAGTCGGGGTATGTGGTGGAGCTCTAACCCCTCAAACTTCTTCTCCAACTTTCTCACTGCATTGCGGTAACCAGTCATTGCAGGGATCCTGACATCCCATTCTTTCATCACTTGATTGACCACTAAATCTGAGTAGTCGTAGACCATCAGGCGTCAGACACCGAGTGAGATGGCCATACGCAACCCAAATAAAAGTGCCTGGTATTCAGCTTCATTGTTGAAAGAATCAAAGTGAATCTGAAGGAAAGAACTGAGCTTGTCTCCTCGTGGGGATACTAAAACCACTCCTGCGCCAGAGCCATTCAATATTTTGGACCCATCAAAGAACATGGTCCAATGTTCCGACTGGATTTGAGTCGGCTATTGTTGTTCTGTCCACTCTGCGAGGAAGTCTACAATTGCTTGAGACTTGATGGCCTCAAACTTGATATCCAACGGAAGAAGTTCAATCGCCCACTTTGCCACTCGACCAGTTGCATCTGTGTTATTCATAATCTCCGACAAACGAGTGTCACTGACGACTAAAACTAAATGATCAGAGAAGTAATGTGCAACCTTTTTCATGGTTAAGTAAATCCCATAAACAAGCTTCTGATAGTGAGGGTATCTCTGCTTGGATGGGGTCAAAACTTCTGAAATGTAATAGACTGGGCGCTGAATTTTGAAGGCTTTGCCTTCCTCTTCCTGCTCGACCGTGAGCACTGTGCTGACAACTTGTCCCATGGCTGTGATGTAAAGCAAAAGAGGCTCCTTGCTGATTGGAGCGGCAAGCACCAGCTGGGTGGACAGGGCTTTGAGCTCTTCAAATGCTGCTTCCGCTTCGTCATTCCAGTCAAACTTGTCAAACTTCTTCATCAGTCGGTAAAGAGGCAATGCCTTTTCACCAGGGCTCGAGATGAATCGACTCAATGCAGCCAAGCAACCAGTAAGCTTCTGAACATCATGCACTTGCACTGGGCGTTTCATTTGGAGGATTGTGCCAATATTCTCTGGATTTGCATTGATTCCTCGTTCGGAAACGAGAAAACCGAGTCATTTTCTGCCTGGGACTCTGAATGTGCATTTTCATGGATTGAGCTTGATATCGTACCTTCTTAGGTTGGCAAAGGTTTCTGCGAGGTCAGTGAGCAGGTCAGAACCTTTGCGTGACTTAATCACAATGTCATCCATGTAAGCTTCCACGTTCTGACTGATCTGAGTGAGCAGGCACTTCTCGATCATACGCATGAACGGGGCGCCAGTATTCTTGAGGCCAAAGAGCATGGTGACATAACAAAAGCACCCGAACGGGGTGATGAAAGCAGTTTTGATCTCATCGGGTCCAAACAATCGGATCTGATGCTACCCGGAATAAGCGTCCAGGAAGGACAATCGCTCGGACCCCGCAGTCGAGTCGACTATCTGGTCGATGCGGGGCAGTGGAAAATGATCCTTTGAGCAGGCCCGATTGATGTGCTTGCATACAATACACATTCGATGTGATTTGTCTTTCTTGGGAACCATAACAACATTGGCGAGCCACTGGGAGTGGTAGATCTCGCGAATGAATTCTGCGGCCAGAAGTCGAGCCACTTCCTCGCCAATTGCTTTCCTCTTCTCCGTGGCGGACCGACGGAGATGCTCTTTGACCGGTTTTGCTTTTGAGTCGACACGCAATGGTGCTCAGCTAGCTCCCTGGGTACACCCGGCATGTCAGACGGCTTCCATGCGAAGATGTCCCAGTTCTCATGGAGGAACTGGATGAGCGCGGCTTCCTATTTGCTGTCGAGTGTAGTGGAAATATGAGTCGGGGCAGCATTGGGATCGGTCGGGTGGATGCGAACCGGCTTGGTTTCCCCGGCCGACTAGAATGCGGACTCTGAGGCAGGCCTCTTGGCACGCAGCAAATCACTCGGATCTGCCATCTTCTTATATTCTTGGAACTCCACCACTGCCATCTGCTCATCTGCTATTTTTGCACCATCCTGAAGACAATCCTCTGATTTCTTACGGTTACCACAGAATGTAATCATGCCTTTGGGGCCAGGCATCTTCATTTTGAGGTACACATAACATGGTCGAGCCATGAAACTGGCATAGGCGGGTCTGCCTAGAAAAGCATGATAAGAACTTTCAAAATCCACAACTTCAAATGTCAACTTCTCTTTGCGGTAATTCTTCTCATCACCGAAAACAACATCGAGAGCTATCTGGCCGAGTGACTCGGCTTTCTTTCCAGGGATGACTCTGTGGAACCTCATGTTACTCTCACTCGGTTTAGACATCGGAATGCCCATTCCTTTAAGAGCTTCGGCGTACAGAATATTGAGTCCACTGCCGCCATCCATCAGAACTTTGGTAAATTGGGTGCCTCCAACAACTGGGTCGACTACCAGCGCCTGCCGCCCAGGGGTAGCTAGTCATGGCGGGTGGTCCAACTGGTCGAATCTGATAGGAGCGTTTTACCATTTTAGGTACTTGGGTGTCGCTGGAGCGACCATGTTCACTTCCCGGTTAATGACCTTCAGTCAAATTTTGCTCTCGACATCAGCAAAACTCACCAGGGTGGCATTAACCTGGGGATATCCATCCTCCTCTTCTTCCTTGTCTTCCTCCTTTTCTGAATCTTTATCCTTTTCACTGGGCTGACCCTTCTTCTGGAAGCTCTGGATTAGGAGTCGACATTGTCGAGTGGTATGCTTGGGGAGGATCAGATTCCCCTCTTCATCTTTCTTGGTGTGAATATGGCACGACAAATCCATCACATCATTTCCATCTTGATCTTTCACTTTCTTGGGATTCCAGGGCCCTTTGGGCTTCCCCTTGAACTTCCCTTGATTCAACACTGCTGCCTCGGCAGGCCCTGCTGCCTCATCCTTTCGCTTTTGCTTCCGACTGGAATTGCCTCCTCCAGTGTCCTGGGCGACTGTTTTATGCTTGCCACTCCGTAGTCGTTCCTCCTCTTCACTGTTAGCATACTTGGTGGCAATCTCCATCATCCGAGTCAGAGTCGTATCTCCTTTCCGACCGAACTTCAGTTTGAGCTCTCTGTAGCGAACGCCTTCCTTGAAGGCACAGACTGCTTGGTGATCTGACACATTCTCCACTGTGTGGTGCAGAGTGATCCATCTCTGGATATAGTCTCTCAAGGTTTCATTCGGTTCTTGCACACAATGCTGCAACTCTGGTAGACCGGCTGGTCTCTTCCAGGTGCCCTCGAATGTTTTGGTAAACACTAGGGCCAACTCATCCCAACTCAAAATGCTCCCAGGGGCCAACTGATTGAGCCAAGCTCTGGCAGAACCTTCGAGCATCAGAGGGAGATGCTTCATGGCCACCTTATCGCTGCCGCCGCTGATGTGCATAGCCACTCGGTAATCTTGAAGCCAAGTGTCAGGCTTCGACTCTCCCATGAACTTGCTGACATCAGCTGTCAACCTGAAGTTGTGGGGGATCTCAGTGGCCCCGATGGCTCTTTCGAAGCACTCGGGGCCAGATACATGGACCCTGCTGCTACTGGGCCTGTCTCTGTCCAGCCCTTCTCTGTACGCTCTGTTATAGTCGACAAAGCCTTGAGCGAGGACAGACCTCGCATTGAACCCAGGCTCCCTTGGGTCGACTGGAACTCTGCGGTCATTACCGAACGGACGCCTGTCGTCATACCGCCGGGGCGCGTACGACCCGCCCCTCGGGAGGGGAGAAGGCACTCAATGGTAGTTGTCACGGGCGAACTCATGGTCATCATTTCCATGAGCTCTTCCCAAATGACGATCCTGACGATGCTCATGATCTTTTTGCCTCAACGGTGATCTAGGACTGTGTGCCGACTGAACGGTTTCTGTCCTTACCGACCGACTGTGAATTCTGTTCCGCGATTGGGATACCGCGGAGTTCTGATCTCCTGCTGCTCGGAGCAGCGCTCTGATCTATTCCAGGCCACTTCCAACCTCCGAGCAGGACGGCTGAATGGGCTCCGCAATACGCGCAACCGCTGCGAGATTCTGGATCGGTGTGCGGAATACGTGAGTTTCCGGTGGAAATAGTTGTCGCGTATGCCGACTGGATCCGGAGATCAGTCGATGGGCGCGCTCGTTGAGAGAATGTTGGAGATTCTCCAAACGGTTGCGCTCGGCTAGTGTGGCAAGGCCCACGTCCTCCAAGGCCCGAGCCTTGGCGGTTTCCACTATCATGGGGGTATGGGGAGCCTCCTCGTTGCGGCGACGCAGCTCCTCCCTCTGCTGCGAACTGAGAGGTTGGGGCTGGTACTCCTCGTGGCCGAGTGACCCGTCGTCGTCCCTGTTCTTGTCGTAGAAGCGGAAACCAAGTGGGTGGCAATGAGAATCGACCATGAGAACTTCTGCCGCGGGGTCACAACTCCCCCTCTCGGAAAGTGTGTCTGCGAAGTCAGTCGACGGGTCGACTGGACCGCACTGATATATGTCAGGCTCGATCGCCGCAACCTGGGGGGTGAACGCCTGCCGAGCCACCGCATGCTTCACCCACCACTGGAGCCGCGAACGTCCTGACCGATTGCGGTGGCACCTAGCAGAACGAGAGGTCGACACGGGCGTCGACTGGTACGGAGTAGACGGTTGCCGGAGGAGCACTCCACGGGCACTCGCGCGGATGTGCGATGAACCTCGGATCGGGAGTGCCTCGACGTCGAGGGGGGCCTCCTGGAGCCAGGCCGAATCATCGGCAACAAATGTGAGCGCTCTGAGTCAGAATTCGTGGCCCATGATCAAACTGCTGCCAGAAACCATGTTGATGAAGACTGAAGAAATTGCAACCTTGCCGGAAGTCACTAAGACGCTTTGCCCCACGGTGGGCGCCAACTGTCGTGGTACTAAGGCTGACAGTAAGAATAGCGGGTACGTAGGAGGAAGCAAAGTCCTAGCCACGGTGAGGTTGTACGCAAGTGTTTATGAGTTCAGGCCCCTCTCGGAGGAGGTAAAATCCCTATGTCTCGTTGCCCGGAGGCGGCCGACTGGATTTTAGTATAAGCGGGTGTGTTATAGGGGGTGCGAACCCTTGTCCCAGAGGAGGGGGTTGGCTTATATAGAGTGCGCCAGGACCCCAGCCATTCCCCGTTATAGAGGTTTTAACGTACATAAAGGAGGGGCGTTACTAATAATGCCAGCCATAAGTGTCATTAATGTCCATGAAGCTTATGGAGTGAATGTCCCACCGTTTTAGTTCCGTTTGACTCCTGGTCTTCATAGGTCAAGTGATTTCTTGTATGGTCGAGTGGTCTTCGAAAAGGTGGGATACCCGAGTGATATGATTGGTCGAGAGGATTGCACTCGACGTCTTCCTTGGGTACTCCCTGTTGTCTCTTGAGCTTCCTTGCTTCTAGGGTAGTGACCTTGGATAGGGTATGTGGGTCAGGTCTATGACCCTACCCTAGGTCTATATCCTCATCAGCGCCCCCACCCCCCTTTCCTTCTTTTGGCAATGAGGGGAAGGAAGGAGGAGGTGCCCCCCCCCCCCTTTTCCTTTCTCCCAACAAGGGGAAAAGGCAGGAGGATGTGGCGCCCCTTCCTTTCCTTCCTCTAGGGCTTGCCTCCAGGGAATGGGTTGCACCAGTCCCTTTTGGGCTGGTGTGTACCTCCCTCGGTCCATTAAGCCCATATATTTGTCGGGGTTGCCCGAAATTCCTTTCCAGTGACCCGATATGTAACTGGTACCCTCCGGAACACTTCTAGTGTCTGAATACTATCGTCATATATATCAATCTTTACTTCTAGACCATTTTGAGACTCCTCGTCATGTCCGTGATCTCATTTGGGACTCCGAACAATATTAGGTCGCCAAATAACATAACTCATATAATACAATACCGTCATTGAACGTTAAGCGTGCGGACTCTACGGGTTCAGGAACTATGTAGACATGACCGAGACACCTCTCCGGTCAATAACCAATAGCGGAACCTAGATTCTCATATTGGCTCCCACATATTCTATGAAGATATTTATCGGTCCAACCGTTATGACAACATATGTTATTCTCTTTGTCCATCGGTATGTTACTTGCCCGTGATTCAATCATTGGTACCTTCATACCTACACTACAAGGGAAAACCTTATACACGTAATCTTAGCAGCAGCGCGACACAAAAAGAAGCGCTACTGCTAATTAGCAGTAGCGCGGGTTTTTAACCCTCGCTACTACTAAGTTGATAGTAGTAGCGCGGGTTTTTAACCCTCGCTACTACTAAGCGGTCTCTATTGTGCCCC
>NC_041385.1:830314393-830323232 GCF_002162155.2 Triticum dicoccoides
GCTACTACTAAGTTGATAGTAGTAGCGCGGTTTTATACCCCTCGCTACTACTAAGTATGAGGTAGGTGAAGTCTCCATATCCTCGGCCGAATCCCCATCTCCTCCCCCAAATCCCTCCTCTCTTCCACCACTCTCTCCTCTCACTTCCCATACGCTCTCACATGGACCTCTTTCCCATGCTCCCATCCTCCTCCGTGGCGCCAAAAGAGGGCGCCGCCTCGCTCCACCAGCGTCTAGGAGCTCGCCGGTCTTGCACCGACATCTAGGAGGCCGCCGCCCCGCGCCACCACACCGGAGCACCTCACCACCGGTGACTAGCTTCGCTGGTCCCTACGTCACCTTCCTCTCTCCCTCGGCTTTCCTTTTCTCTCTCTCCCTCTGGTTTGACTCACCCTCCCATGTCCATGCCCGTGCAGGTGGTTGCCATGGACGACCCAGAGCTATCTGCCATGGTCGGGAAGAGGAGCCCCACGCCACGGCCTGGGTCTGCCATAGAATCGGGCCCTCTCCAACAGCCACTTCTGGATCTGGTCTTCCGCTGTCTATTCATGCCTGCGGCGATGCCAATCATCGCTAGATCGAACCACTGCTGCCATTGACAACACGCACGGGATCGAGATTTTTTTTGTTTTTGGAAGTAATAGCAGTAGCGCTGTTTGCAATGCATGCTACAGCTAACCATGTATAGCAGTAGTGTGTGTAAACATACGCTACTGCTACAAGTTATCTGTGGTGCCGTATCAGTAGCACGGGCACCCGCGCTACTGATACACCCAAAACCAACACTGCTGCTAGGCTTTTCCCTAGTAGTGCTAGTTCAATCTCGTTACTGGTAAGTCTCTTTACTCGTCCTGTAATACATCATCTTGCAACTAACTCATTCGTAACTTTGCTTGCAAGGCTTCTTATAATGTGTATTACCGAGAGGGCCCAGAAATACCTCTTCGATACCCGGAGTGAAAAATCCTAATCTCGATCTATGCTAACCCAACAAACACCTTCGGAGATACCTGTAGAGCATCTGTATAATCACCGAGTTATGCTGTAAGGTTTGATAGCTCACAAGGAATTCCTCCGGTATCCGGGTGTTGCATAATCTCATAGTCGGAGGAATATGTATTTGACATGAAGAAAGCAATAGCAATAAAACTGAACGATCATAATGCTAAGCTAACGAATGGGTCTTTTCCATCACATCATTCTCCTAATGATGTGATCCAATTTATCAAATGATTACACATTTCTATGTTTAGGAAACTTAAGCATCTTTGATCAACGAGCTAGTATAGTAGAGGCTTACCAGGGACACGGTATTTTGGCTATGTATCCACATGTATCAAGTTTCCAGTTAATACAATCCTAGAATGAATAATAAACATTTATCATGATATAAGGAAATATAGAATAACAACTTTATTATTGCCTCTAGGGCATATTTCCTTCACATCATTCTCCGTGTCAAAAACATTTTTTCACAAAATCTTGTGTTATTTTTTCAGGCAACCAAAACATGATATAAGGAGCAACTTCTACATAAAATAGAGCAAGTTCATATACATAAATAGTTCTATTTTTTACTGGGTTTCCCCCTATGTACATGATACCATAATGTGAAAAGTTAGTAGGAATTTTTATATGCTGGGCACCATGTATCTTAATAGAGTTGCTCAAAGCCAAAACAGAGTTGGCTCAACCTCTATTGTTTTCTGATTTGCCAGAGTTGCTCCCGATCAATAAGAGGAGGACGATGGGTGTTATTTTTTTGATGTACCTGCTGTCAAGGTGCTGTCGTGTAGATGAGTCAGAATTTCTTTTATCTTCTGGGGGGGATGCCTTGGTGGGAACAGAGATATTTGGACAGTGAAGGCTTATCAACCAATGGATGGGTGTGATCTGCAACGATGTTAATAACCTCCCATCGATACGTCTCCAACGTATCCATAATTTTTTATTGTTCCATGCTATTATATTACCGGTTTTGGATATTTATGGGCTTTACTATACACTTTTATATCATTTTTGGGACTAACCTACTAACCGGAGGCCCAACCCGAATTACTGTTTTTTTGCCTATTTTAGTGTTTCACAGAAAAGGAATATCAAACGGAGTCCAAACGGAATGAAACCTTCGGGGGCAATCTTTTTCAAACAAACGCAATCTAGGAGACTTGGAGTGGACGTCAAGAAGCAGCCGAGGCGGCCACGAGGGTGCTAGGCGCACCCCGGGGTGGCGCCCCCTGCCTCGTGTGCCCCTCGTGGCTCCCCTGACGTACCTCCTTCGCCTATATATATATCTTTGTACCCCAAAACCATCCAGGAGCACCACGAAAAACTATTTCCAACGCCGCAACCTTCTGTATCCGCGAGATCCCATCTTGGAGCCTTCGTCGGTGCTCCGCCGGAGGGGGAATCGACCACGGAGGGCCTCTACATCATCACCAAGGCTTCTCCGATGACTTGTGAGTTGTTTACCACAGACCTTCGGGTCCATAGTTATTAGCTAGATGGCTTCTTCTCTCTATTTGAATCTCAATACATTGTTCTCCCTGATCTTCATGGAGATCTATTCGATGTAACTCTTTTTGCGCTGTGTTTGTCGAGATCCGATGAATTGTGGGTTTATGATCAAGTTTACCTATGAGAAATATTTGAATCTCCTCTAAATTCTTTTATGTATAATTGGTTATATTTGCAAGTCTCTTTGAATTATCAGTTTGGTTTGGCCTACCACATTGATCTTTCTTTCAATGGGAGAAATTCTTAGCTGTGGGTTCAATCTTGCGGTGTCCTTTCCCAGTGACAGCAGGGGCTGCAAGGCACATATTGTATTGTTGCCATCGAGGATAACAAGATGGGGTTTATATCATATTGCTTGAGTTTATCCCTCTACATCATGTCATCTTGCTTAATGCATTACTCTGCTCTTATGAACTTAATACTCTAGATGCAGGCAGGAGTCGGTCGATGTGTAGAGTAATAGTAGTAGATACAGGCAGGAGTCGGTCTACTTGTTGTGGATATGATGCCTATATACATGATCATGCCTAGATATTCTCATAACTATGCACTTTTCTATCAATTGCTCCAGAGTAATTTGTTCACCCACCGTAATAATTATGCTATCTTTAGAGAAGCCACTAGTGAAACCTATGGCCCCCGGGTCTATTCTCTATCATATAAGTTTCCAATCTACTTTATTTTGTAATCTTTACTTTTCAATCAATATCATAAAAATACGAAAAATATTTATCTTATCATATTATCTCTATCAGATCACACTTTCGCAAGTGGCCGTGAAGGGATTGATAACCCCTTTATCGCGTTGGTTGCGAGGTTCTTGTTTGTTCGTGTAGACGAGTGGGACTTGTGAGGAGCCTCCTACTTGATTCATACCTTGGTTCTCAAAACCGAAGGAAATACTTACGCTACTTTGCTACATCACCCTTTCCTCTTCAAGAGAAAAACCAACGCATGCTCAAGAGGTAGCAAGAAGGATTTATGGCGTCATGTACGGGGAGGTCTTCGCTCAAGTCAAGACATACCAAGTACCCATCACAAACTCATCTCCCCTGCATTACATTATTTGCCATTTGCCTCTCGTTTTCCTCTCCCCCACTTCACCTTTGACGTTTTATTCGCCCTCTCTTTTCCGTTCACCCCTCTTTTTTGCTTGCCTCTCATGTGCCCGTTTTCCCTTATGGCTTTGCCTAGGAACGTTGATCTTCACCTTAAAAGGATAGAGGAGATGGAATTAAACATTAGAAGCTTTATGACTTTACAACTTGAGCATAATAATTTCTTTAGTAACGAGTTTAAAGAACAAAAAAGCTTTATGGGGTACTTGAATAAAGAGCTTGATAACATGTCTATGGAATTTTACGGTTTGAATTCTCAGATTGCTCATCTTGAAAAATCTATAGCCCAAATTTCTGATAAGCAAGCCACCTTAGTTAATAAGATGGCTGCCAAACCAGAAGGGTTAGGGGAAAATAATGATGAAGATCTAAAAGTTATTGATGTGTCTCCTATTAAATCCCTATTTTGCAATATGAGTCTTAATAAGGATTGGACTGGAGATGAGTCAACTTTAGTTAAAAGGCCTTCCAATGATTTGGAGTATTTCGATCTTGATGCTAAAATTGGTAAAAGTGGGATTGGAAAGATTAAAACTTTACATAGCAATGAACCCACTACTTTGGATTTCAAGGAATTTAATTATGATAATTGTTCTTTAATTGATTGTATTTCCTTGTTGCAATCCATGTTGAATTCTCCTCATGCTTATTGCCAAAATAAAGCTTTTACTAAACATATCGTTGCTTTGATGCAATCTTATGAAGATAAACTTGAATTAGAAGTTTCTATCCCTAGAAAACTTTATGATGAGTGGGAACCTACAATAAAAATTAAAATAAAAGATCATGAATGCTATGCTTTGTGTTATTTGGGTGCTAGTGTTTCCACGATTCCAAAAACTTTATGTGATATGCTTGGTTTCCGTGAATTTGATGGTTGCTCTTTAAACTTGCACCTTCCGGATTCCACAATTAGGAAACCTATGGGAAGGATTAATCTATCTATTATATACATAAAACAGAAGTCAAACAAGCCATCACGTTCGTCCACAGAGATTAAATTATCTTGACCGTCAATACAAAAAATTAATGGTTAAGATATAAAAGATATAGCGTTACATACAAAAATATTATTGCGTACAGACAGTTTAACATGTCACGTCTCACGTACAAAAAGTCCACCATAAGGAGAGTACCGCAGCCTAATAATGAAGAGTCCTGTTTGGAGAAAAAACATAAAATATTATCATGTACAAACAGGTCCACCATTGACACATGCAATTTGAGTCCAACATGAGCACGTGCAAGATCATGCCACGTACACATTATGGATAAAAGGAAACATGTGGGCTGCTCTTTGCAAGAAAAAGAATACGCATAAACTGGTAAAGTACAAGAAAAGACAAAGGAAAGTCTAGCGTCCTCACTTACCTAAAAAGAGATAGTCACGCTCTCCCTCAACGAAGAAAGTCTCACGTTGCACCTATGTATGCATGAGCTAAACGATGGGATCGTTACAACGTTTTGAAGACTCTTGAAGCATGGCTTGGTTGGCACAAAGTTAAAATTAGGTGGGAGTGCTCGCCGGGGATCTGGGATGGCAGGACTGCAGGAAGAAGCATGGTGCTAGCACGACAACAACGTAACTTGTGACAAGGCCCATCTCGGAGTCCGTCGACATCGTGGTCGCAAGCACGAAGACAACTCCAGGTTGCCGGTGTTGTCAGCCATCCGTACAGTCAATTCAAAAGATTGCGCTAGCGCTCGACATCAAGGTTGCAAGCATGAAGACTCGGCTAGGTTGTCGGCCACAGCCAGATAGTCACTTGCATAGATTGCACCGTCGAGACTGTAATGGGGTGATGCACCAGTTCGATCAAGGAGGTTTCCTTCTCTTGATGATGAGGCGCTTCGTCGGCCCCCGTGACCGCGGACAAGACTATGGGCAGAAGGAGATGCTACTCTGCCGTTCTATGTACTACGACATGTCGACGCCATTAGTGATTGCAGTGCACTCCTCTGATGAGAAGCAGCGATGGGTGCATTGCAGGACATTCAGGTAGCTACACATTCTTGATTGATTTCACATGTACTTCCACAAAGTCTTCTCATCCCAGGAAACATTGCACGTATAATCTACAGCCATCTGTTTGAATTTGAATGCATAAAAGACATGTGTATATGTACATGTGTACCCGGAATGGAGGACGAAAATCTATGACAAGCAACGGCGGCTTATGAACTAAAACTAGACAAGAACATTATCTCAATTGGAGCTTCAGATACATCCATGTCAAAAATGCTAAACAGCCTGTCGTACACGTAAAAGACCATAGATGAGGCTAATGACACCTATTCTGAGGTCACATTCACAGTAGCTAGGTTTATACGTAATAATCCTGGCCATTATTATTTATCAGATTGCACTTAGGGGTGGAGATTACAAAGGTTGTGATCAATCAAGCATAGACCTGAATAATTATCCAAACTAGGAGTGCATGTGAGCAATCAGGATAGTATTCATCTGACAAAAATTTGGGTAGCATTGCATGTGCTATGGTCATAAGCGATGTCAGCAAAATACCAGGTTTGGGCTTCATTCCTTTCCTTTTTTTTGCGGGGATGCTTTTCAATTGTTGCACCCGTAGATTGAAATAGAAAAGCCACACCTTCATTAACAGGATCTGGCGAGAACTTAAATTTAAGTACAATCACATTTAGTTTATGAAACTTTCCCATTGATTTAGTGCATTTTGTGTTTTTAATATTTCTCCATGGTAATCTTAAATATTGGTTTGACAATATCATTTTTAATGGTGACAAGATCATTTTGTGTTATGGGAAGTTTACAATAAAATCAGGAGAGCAAAAACCGGTAGACGATGCGATTTTGCAGAGCATATGAAGCCAAATCCCCCTCACGATAGACATGGAAAACCCACTCGAGCATATAGCAATTTATATCCAAGTCAAAATTATATTTCAAGCTTAGGGGTTTTAAACTTTTAATGTAGTGATTTATGGAGGTGTGTCGGTGTACTAGAGTAGGGGTACCCTAGTATCCCGAACTTGTGCATGGGCAGTTGCAGCGCCGCGCGGCAAGGCTTGCCGGACGACCGCCAGAGTCCTCCATGGGTTCCTTTGGAGCCATCCAAGAACAAAGCATTCAAGACGAAGAGACAAGGCCCCGGCAAGAGGATCTTGCCGGGAAGAGACAAGGCCCCGGCAAGAGGAGCTTGCCGGGAAGGCCAACCACGGCACTTCAAGAAACTTGCCGCGATGCACCGCACGTCCCGGCAAGGTCCGGTCAGCGACAAGCTTCTGGACTCGACAAGACGACGACTCCGACAAGGTACTCGCCGGGGGCCCGCTGCCACTCTGTACCCACGCTCCAGCGCACCCACCCGCGTGTCGCCATGAGGCTTCCTCAGGGGCGCGTGGCGGGAGCCTGTGCAGCCAGGGGTACGCGGTGGCAAGCGGAGATGGAGAGAAGGCCATCGTGGAAAACGGTGGCGCTCCTAACGGTCACTTTTTGCACTGTTTAGGCAACTCAGACGGGCATTCAATGACCTTGTCCCCTGCCGTCAGAATTAGGTAGGGTGCACTGTGTCCACAGTAGCGGTAGCTGCACCTACCGCATCCTTTTCCTTTTTTACCCTTCTAGTCTACGTTGCCACCTGTCGGTGACCCCTTGAAAATATAAAAGGAGGCCCAAGCGCAACGTAGAGGGGGTTCGGCTCATTCGAAACATCAGGAACACTCTCACGCTCGGTCTGGCAGCGTCCATCGCTCCTGAGCAAGAATTCAATACACACAAACAAGCAGCAGTAGGGTTTTACGCATCCGTGCGGCCCGAAGCTGGGTAAAACTGCTCGCGTGTACTGCCTCGTTCCGCTCTTTGCGCGGCCTCCGCCCCCCTCCGAACCGAAAGGGGCCCGGTCCCCATAGGTGTTGGTGGATCAGTTTTCCCGACAAGGTGACACTGAAAAAATAAAAGTAATTTATATGGGAGGGTAAATAGAGCCACTAATCCATGACGCACGCTGATGAGATGTTGTTTAAGGAGGCTAATCAGAGGGGGGTCTGCTCTCTATGAGAGAGAGAGAGAGAGGGAGAGGGAGAGAGAGAGAGAGAGAGAGAGATTTAACTCATAAAGATTAAAACAAATCTAAGTTATCAGTGAAATTTACGTAATGAATAAACACCTTTTTACTTGGCTAATGTACCAGACAAAGGCATCACCAATGCATACACATAAGTACATGCATTCATGGACTATATGTCTCAACCAAAGATATACCTTTTCACAAATACATATTTAAATTTAATCATTCTATGTTATTTATTATCAGTCAAAAACCCTTCATAAGGTTCAACACCCCTTACGCATGAACTCAATTAGCTCAATGCATAATTTTAAAAATTATGATAGTATGCAATGTTTATTCTAAAATGCAAACGTGTTTAACACGACAAAACATAGCTTTAGCATGTGAAATTGTAAATTGTAAAAATCTAGCCGCGCAAATGCGTGGGTGACCCCGCTAGTTATGTTCTTATTGTTGCAAATAGGAATTATGTGCCCATAGATTTTATCGTTCTTGATATAGACTGCAATCTTTCATGTCCTATTATTCTTGGTAGACCTTTCCGTAGAACAATTGGTGCAATTATTAATATGAAGGAAGGAAATATTAGATTTCAATTTCCGTTAAGGAAAGGCATGTAACACTTTTCTAGAAAGAAAATCAAATTACCTTATGAATCTATTATGCGAGCCACTTATGAATTGAATGCCAAAGATGGCAATACTTAGATCTACTCTCGCTTTTATGCCTAGCTAGGGGCGTTAAACGACAGCGCTTGTTGGGAGGCAACCCAATTTTATTTTTGTTCCTTGCTTTTTGTTCCTGTTTAGTAATAAATAATTCATCTAGCCTCTGTTTGGATGTGGTTTTATGATTTAATTAGTGTTTGTGCCAAGTAGAACCTGTAGGATCATCTTAGGTGAAAGTTAATTTGATCTTGCTGAAAAACAGAAACTTTCGAGCTCACGAAAAAAATCTAATAACCACAGAAACGTGCTTTTTAGTTGATTCTTTTTTCAGTAGATCAATAGATAAATTACCTAAGACATCCTATTTTGTTAGGATTTTTAGGGTTCCAGAAGTATTTGAAAGTTACAGATTGCTACAGATTTTCTGTTTTTGACAGATTCTGTTTTTCGTGTGTTGTTTGCTTATTTTGATGAATCTATGGCTAGT
>NC_041385.1:830323714-830349921 GCF_002162155.2 Triticum dicoccoides
CATAGAAAAGGTAGAATATAGTAGGCTTAACACCAATATAAATAAAGAATGAGTTCATTACAGTACCTTAAGTGGTGGTTTTCTTTCTTGCACTAACGGAGCTCATGAGATTTCCTGTTGAGTTTTGTGTTGTGAAGTTTTCTAGTTTTGGGCAAAGATTTGATGGACTATGGAGTAAGGAGTGGCAAGAGCCTAAGCTTGGGTATGCCCATGGCACCCCAAGATATTCAAGGACAACCAGAAGCCTAAGCTTGGGGCTTTCCCGGAAGGCATCCCATCTTTCGTCTTCGTCTATCAGTAACTTTACTTGGAGCTATATTTTTATTTACCACATGATATGTGTTTTTGTTGGAGCGTCTTGTATGATATGATTCTTTGATTTTTAGTTTACCACAATCATCCTTGATGTACACACCTTTTGGGAGAGACACACATGATTCAGAATTTATTAGAATACTCTATGTGCTTCACTTATATCTTTTGAGCTATGCAGTTTTGCTCTAGGGCTTCACTTATATGTTTTTAGAGCACGGTGGTGGTTTTATTTTGTAGAAATTATTCATATCTCATGCTTCACTTATATTATTTTGAGAGTCTTTTAGAACAACATGGTATTTTCTACGGTTATAAAATTGGTCCTAGAATGGTGGGCATACAAGTTGGGTATAATAAAAACTATCATAATAAGTGAATTGGATACTATGATCAACTTGATGCTTAATAATTGTTTCGAGATATGAAGGTGGTAATATTAGAGTCATTCTAGTTGATGTAATTGTCAATTTAAGAAATACTTGTGTTGAGGTTTGCAAGTCCTGTAGCATGCACGTATGGTAACCGTATTGTGACAAATTTGAAGCATGAGCTGTTCTTTGATTGTCATCCTTATGAGTGGCAGTCGGGGACGAGCGATGGTCTTTTCCTACCAATCTATCCCCCTAGGAGCATGCACGTAGTTCTTGGTTTTTGATGACTTGTAGATTTTTGCAATAAGTATGTGAGTTCTTTATGACTAATGTTGAGTCCATGGATTATACGCACTTTTACCTTACCATCATTGCTAGCCTCTACCGTACCATGTATTGCCCTTTCTCACCTTGAAAGTTGGTGCAAACTTCGCCGGTGCATCCAAATCCCGTGATATGATACGCTCTATCATAGATAAACCTTTTTATATCTTCCTCAAAACAGCCACCATACCTACCTATTATGGAATTTCCATAGCCATTCCGAGATATATTGCCATGTAACTTTCCACCGTTCCGTTTATTATGACACGCTTCATCATTGTCATATTGCTTTGCGCATGATCATGTAGTTGACATCGTATTTGTGGCTCTTGAGTCACCGCATATCCCGGTACACCGCCGGAGGCATTCATATAGCGTCATATTTTGTTCTAGTATCGAGTTGTAATTCATGAGTTGTAAATAAATAGAAGTGCGATGATCATCATTTTTAGAGCATTGTCCCTAATAAAAAAACAAAGGCCAAAAAATAGAACGACCAAAAAAACGGGAAAGGCCAAATAAAAAAATGGCCCAAAAAAAGGAGGGACAATGCTACTATCTTTTTCCACACTTGTTCTCAAAGTAGCACCATGGTCTTTATGATAGAAAGACATCTATGTTGTCACCCGTTGATTAGCCGCATCGATGTGAGACTATCTCCTTTTCTGTCTTCTCCACACAACCCCTATCATTATATTCTATTCCACCCATAGTGCTATATCCATGGCTCACACTCATGTATCGCGTGAAGGTTGAAAAAGTTTGATATTACTAAAGTATGAAACAATTGGTTGGCTTGTCATCGGGGTTGTGCATGATGAGAGGATTCTTGTGTAACGAAAATGGAGCATGACCAAACTATATGATTTCGTAGGGATGAACTTTCCTTTGCCATGTTATTTTGAGAAGACATGATTGCTTAGTTAGTATGCTTGAAGTATTATTATTTTTTTAACAATATGAAGTTTTATTTTGAATCATTTGGATCTGAACATTCATGCCACAATAAAGAAAAAATGCATTGAGAAATATGCTAGGTAGCATTCCACATCAAAAATTCTGTTTTTATCATTTACCTACTCGAGGACGAGCAGGAATTAAGCTTGGGGATGCTTGATACATCTCCAACATATCTATAATTTTTGATTGTTCCATGCTACTATATTACCTGTTTTGGATGCTTATGGGCTTTACTATACACATTTATATCATTTTTGGGACTAACCTACTAACCGAAGGCCCAACCCGAATTGCTGTCTTTTTGCCTATTTCAGGGTTTCGCAGAAAAGGAATATCAAACGGAGTCCAAACGGAATGAAACCTTCGAGAGCGATCTTTTTGGAACAAACACAATCCAGGAGACTTGGAGTGGACGTCAAGAAGCAGCCGAGGCGGCCACGATGGTGCTAGGCGCGCCCCAGGGGGGGCGCCCCCTGCCTCGTGGGCCCCTCGTGGCTCCCCTGACCTACCTCCTTCGCCTATATATATCTTCGTACCCTGAAACCATCTAGGAGCACCACGAAAAACTATTTCCACCGGCGCAACCTTCTGTATCCACGAGATCCCATCTTGGAGCCTCCGTCGGTGCTCCGCCGGAGGGGGAATCGACCATGGAGGGCCTCTACATCATCACCAAGGCCTCGCTGATGAGTTGTGAGTAGTTTACCATAGACCTTCGGGTCCATAGTTATTAGCTAGATGGCTTCTTCTCTCTCTTTGAATTTCAATACAAAGCTCTCCTTGATCTTCTTGGAGATCTATTCGATGTAACTCTTTTTGCATTGTGTTTGTCGAGATCCATTGAATTGTGGGTTTATGATCAAGTTTATCTATGAGAAATATTTGAATCTCCTCTGCATTCTTTTATGTATGATTGGTTATCTTTGCAAGTCTCTTCGAATTATCAGTTTGGTTTGGCCTACTAGATTAATCTTTATTGCAATGGGATAGGTTCTTAGCTTTGGGTTCAATCTTGCGGTGTCCTTTCCCGGTGACAGCAGGGGCAGCAAGGCACGTATTATATTGTTGCCATCGAGGATAAAAAGATGGGGTTTATATCATATTGCTTGAGTTTCACTAGTAGAAAAGGGGGCATTGGTCCAGGCCGGGTCAACCATTAGTCCCAGTTCAGTCCAGAACCGGGACCAATGGTGGCATTGGACCCAGTTCGTGAGCCCCGGGGGCCGGCCGGGCCACGTGGGCCATTGGTCCCGGTTTGTCTGGACCTTTTGGTCCTGGTTGGTGGGACGAACCGGGACCAATGGGCCTCGCTCCTGGCCCACCACCATTGGTCCCGGTTGGTGCCACGAACCGGGACCAAAGGCTGCCCTTTACTCCTGGTACACGCCACCAACCGGTACCAATAAGGTGCCTATATATACCCCCTCGCGTAAGAGCAGAGCACACTGCTCTGTTTTTTCTGGCGCCGAGGGGGAGAGGGCTTGGTGGTGCTCTAACTCACCTCCTATGCACATAAGGTGTTCGATGGAATGCCCGAGCCACAATACTTAAGCTTTCTCCTCTCCAAGCTTGACCTCCAAGCTCCATTTTCCTCAATATTTGTCTAGGTTTAGCGGTCTGTCACGCCCCGTACCCGTCTTCACCGCCGTCGATCAACCGCGCCGATCTCATCGCCGGCACCACCGTGGTGAGCCTCTTGTTCTTATCTTCTTTCTGAAAGGAAAAATATTCTTACTTGTATGTTTAGATAGATACTTGTATTATTTTCTTACTTTTATTATTGCATCTTATATAGTGCGATGGTTTTGGTATCCGCCCCCGTCGGATGTGGTATATATTATCTTTTCATAACTATTGGTTCATTTATTGTTTATGAAAATTATGCCGACCAACGTGACATAGATTTTATTTATCTAGGAGGTTGTTGAACCGGAAATTCCAACCGACACTATTGTCGAGAGGTTAAATTTAGTTGAAGAAGAAAACAATTTCTTGAAGGAAAAAATAAGAAAAATTGAGGAGGAGAAGATGATATTGGAGTTGCATGTTGAGGATGTCGTCGATGATCACAAGATCAAGATGGATGCAATGCGCTTGAAGATTAGAAAGATTAGAAAATATGCCATTCATACCGAGGCTTGGTATCATTATGCCATTGGATCAGTTGTTACCTTGGTTGCGATTATGATCGCATTTGTTTTCGCATTGAAATGTTTTACATAGTTTCAATGTATGGTTTAATTAATTCAGATGCTCTGCAGAGCTTTATGTTGTTCTGTAATGATTTTCGCTTGAAGATGAGAACTATGTATGTACTTTGGTTTTAATGTGATGATGAACTTCTATTAATTTGGTCACTTAGTTATCTATTCATGATGTTCTGTAATGATTTTTGACACACTTAATTATATATAATGCACGTAGATGAATCGACAATGGATGTACGGTAACAGACACACCTCCGAGTACATTAAGGGCGTGTATGATTTTCTTGAAGTGGCTAAGGCAAGTAAGCAGAATGGTTTTATGTGTAGTCCATGCCCTATATGTGGGAATACAAAGTCTTACTCTGACCGGAAAATCCTTCACACCCACCTGCTTTACAAGGGTTTCATGCCACACTATAATGTTTGGACGAGTCATGGAGAAATAGGGGTTATGATGGAAGACGACAAAGAAGAAGAGTACGATGACAACAATGTGCCCCCTGAATACGGCGATGCTACTGAACATCAAGAGTAACCAAACGATGTGCACAATGATGCTGCAACGGGCGAAGCTGCTGAAGATCAAGAGGAACCAGACGATGTGCCCGTTGATGATTATCTCCGCCGGGTCATTGTCGACGCAAGGACGCAATGCGAAAGTTAGAAGGAGAAGCTGAAGTTCGATCGCATGTTAGAGGATCACAAAAGAGGGTTGTACCCCAATTGCGAAGATGGCAACACAAAGCTCGGTACCATACTCGAATTGCTGTAGTGGAAGGCAGAGAATGCTGTGCGAGACAAAGGATTTGAGAAGCTACTAAAAATATTGAAGAAGAAGCTTCCAAAGGATAACGAATTGCCCGACAGTACATATGCAACAAAGAAGGTCATATGGCCTCTAGGATTGGAGGTGCAGAAGATACATGCATGCCCTAATGACTGCATCCTCTACCACGGTGCGTACAGGGATCTCAACGCATGCCCGGTATGCGGTGCATTACGGTATAAGATCAGACGAGATGACCATGGTGATGTTGACGGCGACCCCCAGGAAGAGGGTTCCTGCGAAGGTGATGTGGTATGCTCCTATAATACCACGGTTGAAACGTTTTTTCAAAAACGGAGAGCATGCCAAGTTGATGCGATGGCACAGTGAGGACCGTAAGAAAGACAGGAAGTTGAGAGCACCCGCTGATGGGTCGCAGTGTAGAAAAATCGAAAGAAAGTACTTGGCTGAGTTTGCACGTGACCCAAGGAATGTATGGTTTGCTTTAAGCGCGGATGTCATTAATCCTTTCGGGGAGCAGAGCAGCAATCACAGCACCTGGCCCGTGAATCTATGTATGTATAACCTTCCTCCTTGGATGTGCATGAAGCGGAAGTTCATTACGATGCCAGTTCTCATCCAAGGCCCTAATCTATGTATGTATAACCTAAGGCCATTAGTTCAAGAACTTTCACAGCTGTGGAATGGAAATGGTGTACGTACGTGGGATGAGCACAAACAGGAGGAATTTGACATAAGGCGTTGCTATTCTGTCGAATAGTTCCTCGGTTTGGTCTTCGATCATCAACCATGTCGGTGTCAAAACCGGCGGATCTCGGGTAGGGGGTCCCGAACTGTGCGTCAAGGCGGATGGTAACAGGAGACAAGGGACATGATGTTTTTACCCAGGTTCGGGACCTCTTGATGGAGGTAAAACCCTACTCCTGCTTGATTAATATTGATGATATGGGTAGTACAAGAGTTGATCTACCACGAGATCAGAGAGGCTAAACCCTAGAAGCTAGCCTACGGTATAATTGTTGTTCGTCCTACGGACTAAAACTCTCCGGTTTATATAGACATCGGGGAGGGCTAGGGTTACACAGAGTCGGTTACAATGGGAGGAGATCTACATATCGTATCGCCAAGCTTGCCTTCCACGCCAAGGAAAGTCCTATCCGGACACGGGACGAAGTCTTCAATCTTGTATCTTCATAGTCCGAGAGTCCGGCCAAAGGTCATAGTCCGGCCATCCAGACACCCCCTAATCCAGGACTCCCTCAGTAGCCCCTGAACCAGGCTTCAGTGACGACGAGTCTGGCATGCAAATTGTCTTCGGCATTGCGAGGCGGGTTCCTCCTCCGAATACTTCATAGAAGATGTTTGAATACAAGGATAGTGTCCGGCTCTGCAAAATAAGTTCCACATACCACCGTAGAGAGAATAATATTCGCACAAATCTAATCTGCTGACGTATTCTGTAGCATGTCATGCTACGGCCAATCCTTTATTCGAATTCGTTTTACTGTCCCACCTCAACGCGCTTAGCGAGGCGGTTTGCTGGTCACGTCTTGTCAAAGCAGAGATCGTGTCCCCTTATTCCGGGATTCTCATCAATACGGGCGTGGGTAACCCAACCGTGCCATTGGTATGTCTTCTTAATTGAAAGTGAGTCCCAAACGATCACGGGGAGGGCTCTTGGTATTTGACCTCTTTATAAAGAGACCAAGGCTCGACTCCTTTCTTTCAATCCAATCAAATCCGCCTCTCACCTCGAGTTCCAATACCCAAAGCTTCAGATTCAGGCGCTTCGGACCTTTGATGATGTCCGGTTCTGACCTTCAAGGCCGGTGGATGCCTTCTTCCATTACGGAAGAAGACGTGCGAAAGATGAGAGATGCCAGGTATGTAACCGGCAAAATCTCGCACAGGCTGCCTGCTCAAGGGCAGGCTATTCCCGCTCCCCAGCCTGGTGAAAGCGTGGTGTCCATGTCTTATTACGGGCTGGTATTTCATGACTTAGCTCCGGAGTCCATCCTCCAAATCTCATCATTCATTCTCGCGTGTGAGGCCTTCCTCCATATTACTCCTCACTTCGGGCTGTGGCTTAAGACCTTCAAGGTAGAGCCGAAGATGATCGAGGGGCAGCACGCTGAGTGCGGAGGTGCTATTATAAGCAAGATTGCCGACGCCCCATCACCCGAGGGCTCTTTTCAAGAGGAGTTCGGCCTATGGCAACGAGAGTGGTTTTACATCACAGCTCCCAGGGGCACCACATGGGTGGCGCCACCTGCTTTTCGCTTGGGTCCCCAACCACGACTAACATCATGGGTCAATAAAAGGCTTAACTGGGGGCCGTCCAAGGACGTGCCCTTGCTGCAGGGCCGCGTTCGAGATCTCCTAGAGAGAGATATCAATTTGGCTGTAGTGGCGCAGGTTATGCTGATCGGGCCGCATACTACCCTGCAAACGTCGCCCCCTCGGCCTATGGGAATTTAATCCAGAAGGACCACGAGCTCTCCACCGTTTTATGGGAACGACGCCCGTGGAGATGTACAAATTGTTCTTCGGATCACAAGCAATGTGTCCGGACTTGTCAGAGGACACATGTCTGAGCTGCAATCACCCGAATACTCAAGTAAGTAGCCCTGTACCCGGACACGCCATCCGTACATTTATCATAAAACTGCCCTTAAAAGAGCTATCCTTTAAACAGGAGTGGATAGCGGAAGCAAAGCTTATCAGGTGTCTGGCCCCCCTCCCTGAGACCACGCCGGATCCCGTGTTGACCAGGATGCTATAGATTGCGCCTTTTGAAGAAGGCGAAGAGGGGAACAAAGAAGCTAACGCCTCCGCGAAGGAGGGTGTCATAAAAGGAGGAATCGAGAAGTCCTCTATCCAGGGGAAGAAGAGGACCGCCTCTGAAGACCCGGAGGTGATGGCCTCAAAGCGGGGGAAGAAATCTTCATCAGAGGGTCGGCGCCGGAGGGTGCCCCGGCCGCATTGCGCCCCCAAGGGGATCAGCTCTCCACCGAGCCGTAAGTAAAGAGAGGGGTTTTAAAATCAGTGATATCCCTGTTTTATTTTTGACGAAGATAACCGAAATTTTACCTTGCAGTTTGGATCTCAACCCTTCTCAGCAGAGCTCTTCTGCAGGGGATCTTCGTCCGAAGATGATGGAGAGAGAAACGCCTCCCCCAGCTATACCGTCTTGCGAGGCGGGCGACCCCGAGGTGTCGTCTCAGAGGGTTTCTCCAAATCCGGACCTTGAAAAAGGTCGTCGGACTAGTCTGGCACCTTTTGGTGCACAGTCGGAGGAGCTGGAGGATCTGCTCAGGCGAGCGTCTATGTCAGAAGAACACCGTGTGTTGATGAACATGGTGATTAGAAGGATTTCATCCGCGGAAAGCAGATTGTACGAGGTCGCCAGGAGTTTACTGACAGGTTTTGAGGTACGCGAAAAGATGTACCTTTTGACAGAGCCGCATATATAAAATGCGGCATGTATAGATAGTAGCCCCTGAGACTCTGTGTGTTGTCAAAAATGACGGCGCACAGAGGATCATAATCCCAGGTATAATATGTCGCCTTTCCTATGTAGGTGCCGAGGTGTTCGGTGGCTAGCCGGACTAATGAATTTGTCGAGCTAAAGCGGCAACTTGACGTGGCAGATGCCGACATCGCGCTTGTAAATGAGCGGCTAGACGAGGCACAAGGTATGTAATGTCTCCAAAGACATCTGGTAAGAGGAGCTTGATGCTTGTACCTTATAACATATGTGCTTAATGCAGATAGTGCCGCTGCCATGGAGAACCTTCGGGCGGAACTTAGCCAAGGAGCAAGCGAGGAAAAGCGATGCGGCTGCCGTTAAAGCGGCTGAAGAGCTAAAAGCCAAACAGGCTGCTCACTGCCAGAGCAAGAAAGAAATGGCCGAGATGGCTGTAAAATTGAAGGATGCTGCCGACCGTTGTAAGCTTCTTGAAAAAGAAGATAGGGTGGCACAGAAGGACCTAGAAAAGGTCACTGCCGAGGCCAAGGACACTCGCTCTGCAATGAGAGCTATGGAGGAGCTACGTCAGGCCGGAGATATCGCGGCTGGAAATCTCTATATGCTCTAGATGAAGTTCGGGGATCCTAAGTATGCTCCGTTAGACCGGAAGTGGAGTGCGGCGAACACTTATCTGGATTTGGCAGCGAGTGCCGCGGACGCGACCGAACACTTCCGGGGTCTAGATGACCATGAATTGGAAGAACTTTTTTGGTCGCAGTTCCACAATCCAGAGCGCCTACTTTCGGTGTCTGACCGTTTGGCCGCTTGGGCGGAGCTGAACAGGTTATTCGGACTCTCCATGAGGTACGTCGCGAGTTGTCTGTGGCCGAAAGGGCCAGAGCCGAAGAGTTATTTTAGCTTGGCGCAGCAGTTCCTTGGTACGGTGCCGCATATTGATGGAATGAAGAGGTCAACGTGCATAGAGGGTGCAGAGATGGCTCTTGCCCGTGTCAAGACATATTGGGCGGATATGAAGGCTAGTGTTGTTGCATCCCAGGATTCGGACGAAAGCCGAGTACCTGCCAAGCACTACTTTGAGGAAGTTCTGCAGGGCGCTCACTTAATAGAGACACAGTGCTCGAAGGATGTTGTGTTCAAATAACATGTCCTATTGTAAAACAATGTTTTGATGGAATATAAAAGCTTTTTATACTTGTGCTTTCAAGAATTAGAATGCCTCCTGTGCGGCCGTTAATGTATATGTGTATATAACATGAAAGACGGCAGTCGTTGGCTTCAGCCCCCATGCATATAATGCGGGGGTGTTCACAGAAGGCGCATTTTCACACGTGATCCAACGTCTTGGTCCTATAAAGGAGGTGATAGCGCAGCGAACTAGGCAACCAGACTATAATGCTTTATCACTTTCACTTAGCCATAGGAGGTTGACAGTGGGGCTACTGAATAGCCCCTAGGGGCGCCGCGCTCGCCCGAATTCGGGGCACGTGTGTGCCTGACCGGGAAACGGCCCTTCGTTAATGCGGAGGAATCCTAAAGATTCCGGAAAGTCATCGAGTGGTTGACCAGTCTCTCGCTATATCATGACAGTCAGTTTTCGGCTTTCTCTACTGAGGTGCTCGCCTGGCCGAACCAGGGCACAATCGCAGTAGTTCTCCTGGTGCCGCCTTAGCCGATAGAGCGGAACGTAAGGCAGCAAAACATAGGAGCCGGGCAAACCCAACATTTGACCAAAGACATGATTCGGAGCTGATGCATATAAGGCCAAACTCGCGACGCCGAACACTCCCTAAGGTATTCGGTCTTTATGAAAACGGGCCGAACAAAAGCCCTTGGTAAGAAACCCCTGGTGTCCAGGTATGCACAAAATTCTGGCGTGGACACATGCCAAGACGCCATCCTCCTCCTCGGTTATAGCAAAAACCTAGGGGATGTTATCAACAAGAGACAGTAAAAAGGTTTATGCAGGGTCTTAATCTGAATAGAATCCTTGAAACGGGTCCCTACTGCATGTCTGCGCCTGTGTCTCCGTTGTGCCGTATCCTGGACGGGTGTATCACGGTGTTCGTCTGCAAAAGAGAGGAACTTAGTGGAAAACAATCGTGCGAGAAATCTATGTTAAAATAAACAAAGTATAATACAGAAAATGGGTAGAATTGAGCTTTATTGTCTCCTGGTGTAAACGCGCGGAGCCCCTTGTATAGGGTTATGCGGCTATTAAGCCTTTGTATGTTTACGCCGGACTCGTCGAGCCATGTTCAGGGTCTTTAACGACCTGTTTACGTGCTCTAACTAGTAAAGTTAGATTAGTGTGCGGCTGTCAAGGCAGCCGCACCATCATCCGCGCTCGGGGAACACTTGATATTTCCCTTTAATGAGATGATGCCTCGTGGACCGGGCATTTTGAGTGTAAGGGATGCATAATGCGGTATTGCGTTAAAGTGGGCGAAAGCTTCACGTCCCAGTAGTGCTTGATAGCGACTTATGAATGGGGCGATATGGAAGGTTAGCTTTTCGCTTCAGAAGTTATCGGGGGAGCCGAACATAACTTCTAACGAGAGGGAACCCACAATGGGTATCTGGGCCTGGCGTGACCCCTTGAAAGGAAGTGTTGCCATGGCAAATTATTGCTGGGTTTAACCCCATTTTGCGGATTGTGTCCTGATATAGCAGGTTTAGGTCACTGCCGCCGTCCATTACGACTTGTGTAAAGTGGAGTTTGTCAATTATAGGATCTAAGACCAAGGCAGTCCAGCCTGCGTTCCGGATACCTCTAGAGTAATCCTGATGATCGAAGGTGATTGGTTGTAACAACCAGTGGCGGGACTCCTCTGGGACAGGCCGTATGGCGCGTATCTCCATAGGCGCCACTCTGTTTTTCCCTTTTGTCACATGAAGTGAATTTACTGTTTTGACTTCTTGTGGGAACTTCTTTTGTTCTCCGGTGTTCTGCTTGTGGGGTCCGTCGTCATCCTCGCTTGGTATGTCGAGCCCCTTGTGTCCGGCGTTGAGTTTGCCGGATTGCTTGAAGACCTCCCAGGAGTACTGTGGATTTGACATATTTTGTCCAAGATTTTGTTGAGGTTTAGATAGCTCGTCCCTATTATCTTTGGGGGGTGGCTTTTTCTGATTCTGCCGAGAGCTTTTGAATCCGGCGTTGACTGTCGTGCTCTTCGGGCTGTTATCCTTGAACCGGCGCTGTTCCTTGCTACGGCGCGGTTTCCCGTTTCCATCTCTAACTTCAGTTGTACTTGGGTCGCTGGTGCTGCTTCTTGCCAACCAGCTATCCTCTCCTCCGCAAAAGCGGGTCATGAGGCTTGTCAATGCGGCCATTGTTCTTGGCTTTTCTTGGCCGAGGTGTCTGGCGAGCCATTCGTCTCGAACGCTATGTTTGAAAGATGCTAAGGCTTCGGTGTCCGGACAGTCGACTATCTAATTCTTTTTAGTAAGAAATCTGTTCCAGGGTTTCCGGGCTGACTCTCTGGGTTGTTGAATTATATGGCTTAGATCATCTGCATCCGTTGGTCGGACATAGGTCCCTTGAAAATTTGCCCGAAAAGCATCCTCGAGCTCTTCCCAACTTCCTATGGTGTTTTCGGGAAGGCTTTTAAGCCAGTGCCAGGCTGGCCCTTTGAGCTTGAGGGGTAGGTATTTTATGGCATGGAGGTCATATCCTCTAGCCATGTGTATGTGGAATATATAATCCTCAATCCAGACTCCAGGGTCTGTTGTTCCATCGTATGCCTCTATGCTTACGGGCTTGAATCCCGCTGGAAATTCATGGTCCAGCACCTCATTGGTGAAACATAGGGGATGTGCAGTGCCCCTGTATTTGGGTGTGCCGCGATGTTCGGATATTTGTTGCGTTGCATTGCTTACTAGAGCTTGCTTTCTTGGCCCGTAGATAGATCTAGTTGGGCTGTCTTTTTTATGCGAATCCTTGTGCAGATCGTGCGCCGGATTGAGTGCGGCGCCCTTTGCCGCCCGATGTCGGTCATGAGGTCGTCTATCCGACCTGGTGGCTTCCTTGTTTTTTGGCCGTGGGGGCTCTAAGGCCTCCTCATCAAATTCCGGTAGTAATTTTCGCGTCGGATAGCTCTTTGTCTGGTGGCTATCGCCGTACTTGTGTGTGTTGTTGAGTACTCTGTCCCATCTGATTCTGAGTGCATCTTCCGCTGTTTTGAGCTTCCGCTTCTGCTTTTTCAGGCTACGCGCAGTGGCGACGAGCCTTTGGTGGAGGTTCGTTATCTCCAGCAACTTGTTCGACATGAGCTCGTCCGGACTACTATCTTCGCCGGGGACGGGATGTTTGTTTTGTTTATCCAAGTTGCCCTGTTTGGACGGTTGCTCGATGGTATGTTCGTCGTCCGCCGGTTCATCCTGCTCTATGGCTGGATCTCTGTCGAGTGGGGTTTGGCGTGGCGTTTCCGCCACCGCTTTGATTGCTTTTCGAGGGGATGATCCCACGTTGCGCCCTTTTGATCCTCGTCGTTGTTTCTTTTAGGTGTGTCCACCATGTATACATCGTGGGATGAGGTGGTTGTCCAGTGCCCTATAGGCGCTGGTTCTTGTTCGTCGTTTTCATCGGCGTCCATACCGTCGATGTCTTCGGAGTCGAAGTCGAGCATGTCGGTTAGATCGTCGACAGTGGCTAAGAAGTGGGTGGTGGGTGGGTTTCGAATTTATTCGTTGTCCGCATCCCAACCTTGCTGACCATAGTCCGTCCAGGGCTCTCCTGATAAAGACAGAGACTTTAGTGAATTCAGGATGTCGCCAAAGGGCGAGTGTTGAAAGATGTCCACGGCGGTGAACTCCATGATCGGAGCCCAATTGGGTTCGGTCGGGAGGGGTGCGGAATATTCGGAGTCCGGCAAGGAGTCCGGCACCTTGGAGTCACGAGCTCCGCGCAGGACAAGATTGGTTTCCGGCTTGATCGCCGTAGAGATAGCAGCCCCCGAGGCGGCGTCTAGCCGCCCTTTCTCGACCGGCGCAGTCGGCTCCGAACTAAGGGTCGGAGCGGACACCTGAGCGGCGCTCTGGGCACTATCCGGCGGCAGAGCTAAATCATGCCCATCGTGACAGTGCGGCGTGCTCGGCTGTGGCTTGAATCCGTCGAAGATCGAGTCTCCGCGGATGTCAGTCGTGTAGTTTAAACTTACAAATCTGACCTGATGGCCAGGGGCGTAGCTTTCGATCTGCTCCAGATGGCCAAGTGAATTGGCCCGCAATGCAAAGCCACCGAATACGAAGATATGTCCGGGGAGAAAGGTCTCGCCCTGGACCGCGTCGTGGTTGATGATCTAAGAAGCCATCGGGCCTAAAGGTGACGACATAGAGGAACTCTCAATGAAAGCACCGATGTCGGTGTCAAAACCGGCGGATCTCGGGTAGGGGGTCCCGAACTGTGCGTCTAGGCGGATGGTAATAGGAGACAAGGGACACGATGTTTTGACCCAGGTTCGGGCCCTCTCGATGGAGGTAAAACCCTACTCCTGCTTGATTAATATTGATGATATGGGTACTACAAGAGTTGATCTACCACGAGATCAGAGAGGCTAAACCCTAGAAGCTAGCCTATGATATGATCGTTGTTCGTCCTACTGACTAAAACTCTCCAGTTTATATAGACACCGGAGAGGGCTAGGGTGACACAGAGTCGGTTACAATGGGAGGAGATCTACATATCGTATCGCCAAGCTTGCCTTCCACGCCAAGGAAAGTCCTATCCGGACACGGGACAAAGTCTTCAATCTTGTATCTTCATAGTCCGGGAGTCTGGCCAAAGGTCATAGTCCGGCCATCCGGGCACCCCCTAATCGAGGACTCCCTCAGTAGCCCCCGAACCAGGCTCCAATGACGACGAGTCCGGCGCGCAAATTGTCTTCGGCATTGCAAGGCGGGTTCCTCCTCCGAATACTTCATAGAAGATGTTGAACACAAGGATAGTGTCTGGCTCTGCAAAATAGTTTCCACATACCACCATAGAGAGTATAGTATTCCGTCTCGTGACATCATGCCACTGTCCCACCTTAGTGTGTTTAGCGAGGCGGTTTCCTTGGCACGTCTTGTCAAAGAAGAGATCGTGTCCCCTTATTCCGGGATTCTCATCAATACGGCCTTGGGGGATAAGCGAGTTTTACTAGGCTGGTGGGGGCACATAGTTCCGGCCGCCCATATAAGGGGATAAGGATCCGCCCTTTCAATCTACGCCTTCTTCCTCCTTTTCTTATCCATTTCCGCGCACTCGAGCTACAGCGCCCAAGTCCGCTCTTCCCACCTCAACCTTCCTCAGTCATGTCCTGAGCGGGAGGTAGATGGATGGCCACCACCGTCACGGAGGGGACATCAAAAAGTTGAGGAAGGTCGGATACTTATCTGACGACATCGGCACCGGCTCCCCGACGAGGGGCAACTCATCCCCACCCAAAGGCCCATGAGAGGGTGGTGTTTCTCACCCATTTCCTCCGCGGACTGGGCTTCCCACTTCACCATTTGTCCGGGGGCTCATGTTCTACTACGGCCTGGATTTCCATGATCTGGCCCCGAACTTCATCCTCAATATCTCGGCGTTTATCATCGTGTGCGAGGCCTTCCTCCGCATCAAGCCTCACTTCGGCCTATGGCTGAAGATCTTCAGCATCAAGCCGAAGGTCGTGGGCGGCCGGCAAGCGGAGTCCGGAGGCGCCATGGTGGGCAACATCCCCAACGTCAGATGGCTCGAGGGCTCCTTCATGGAAACCATCAAAGGGTGGCAACCGGGTGGTTCTACATAACCGAGCCACGTGACCTTGAATGGGCAGCGGCCCCCGAATTCCAATCTCGCATCCCCACCCGGTTCACATCCTGGAAAGAGACGGACCTGTTGTAGGGTAATCCGGAAGAGGTGATCGGACTCCAAACCTGCGTCCAAGACCTGGTGAACAAGAAGGTTAAACTTATCAACGTAGTCCAGGCCATGCTCTTCCGCCGGATCCTCCCGTGTCAACGACGGTCTTTCAACTTGTGGGAGTTCGACCCGGCCCAGCACCAGACTTTGTCCAGGCTCTTCGACACAAAGCACGAGGACGCCTGGAAGGTGCTATTCAAGAGCTCCGAGGTTTCCCCTCCCGTCACCGAGGATCGCGGACTCTGCGCCAAGCGCCAAGCCACCGAAGTAAGCTTGTTTTTATCCTTTACAGGACACTTGATTTTCATAGTTTGACTCTATGCAGGATCTAAACTCCCGCTCCTTTGATAAGACTGGAAGAGAACGTCCGAACAGTTTGACTGTCCGGCCCCTTTGCCCGAGGCCCAGCAGATGCACGCTTGACGAAGCTGCTGGTTCCGGCACCACACGTGGTGCCGGAGAAGAAGGCCAAGAAGAAGGCCACGGGGACTCGAAAGAGTTCCCGGCGCCTGGTGGTGTCAGATTCATCGCCCGACGACCCCGAAGCGCCCTCCGCCTCCGAAGACGACGAGGAGGAAGAAGAAGCCTCTCCCCCTCTAGCGGGGGCAGGAACGAAAAGGAAGGCCGCCCCAACTGGGGAGGCCGGAGGGTCCAAGAAGGCGAAGACCCTTCTTCCAGACTACGCCTCCGACGCCGACGACGGCGGAGAGGAATGGCCATCCAGGGCTAATCCCCTGGCAAAATCGTAAGTATCCGGATACCAGAATAACTCATGGCGTTCTTCTATTGTACAGTACCTTCTGACGCCGAATTCAATCATGCAGTCCGCCCAAGGCTTGGCTCGGCGATTCGTCGAGCGGCTCCCTGGATTCGTCGGATGTGAATAGTGCTTCACTCCCGACTGCTACCTCCCCTCGCCCTACGGACGATGCCGAGGTGGAGTCCTAAAAGGGGCTAAACCAGGAGGAGGTGGTCCTGCAGGCGCAAGGCGACCTCCCGGACTCCAGGCCCAAAGGGGATGAAGCCCCAGAGGGATCTAAGTCCGGCCCTGGGCCGGACACCGCTCCGGAACCTTCAGTGATTCCGGAGTCCGGCAGGTGGCCCCCTCGCAAGAAGGGCAAGCCTACGACGCCGGCGGCCTCCGTCCAACCGGAGGCGCCGGACAATTTGCTGGAGGTGCTTAACGGCACCTCCATCGACAAGGAGCACTGCACTGTTATGAGTGCGGTGATCCAGAAGGTTCAGTCCGCCAAGAGCGGGCTGACAGAAGCATGTACCAGCCTTCTAACAGGTTTCGAGGTATGTATTTAAAACATGTAAAAATGTTACCGCATAGACAGTAGCCCCTGATGCTAAGTTTGGTGTTCGGAAAGAAAACCCGGACTGAGGATCTAAAAAGATATACGCAGGAGTCTAACAGAAATATGTCAATATGGGAATGCAGGCTGCGCTGCTGACCTCTGCCGCATTGACTGCGAAGGTCGATGCATTTAAGCAAAGCCTCGAGCGGTCCGAGAACGAGCTCGGTCTTTCCAAGAAGCAGCTCGAGGACAAGGAAGGTATGTAGTACCTTATGTAAGTATATATAAAAATACCTGGTTTCAAATAATGATAGGACCAACGTGAATGTTACAGGGGCCACAACCGAGGTGGTGACCCTGAAGGAAGCACTTTCCAAGGCCGAACACGATGTGGCCATGGAGCGCACCGAGCGAGAGAAACAAGAGGCCCATGTGGCGGAGGTGCGGCAAGAGCTCAATGCTCTTCTGTAAAAACATGAGAGTTTAGAGCTTGACTGGAAGACTCGAGAGTCCGAGCTTGCCTCGGCACTTGGAAGCGCCAAATCTGCCAAGGCCGAAGCCCAAAAAGCCCTCCAGGAAATTGAGGCGATGAAAAAGATTGCGGCGGGTAAGGCATTATTTATGCAAAGCAAGCATGTGAAAGTAAATTACCTATTACTTACCCGAATCTGGAGCTCTCCAGGAGCATTCGCAGATCTGCCCCGCAGTGTATTCGACGCCGCCGCATTCTACCGGGCTGAGGAAGGGACCTCAACGGAGAAGGTGTTCTGGTCCCAGTATGCTGAGGCCGGACACCCGGTGCCCCTGAGCGACTAGCTGAAGCAGCTGGCCGAGCTTCATAAGGCAGCCGAACAGGCCATGAAGGGCCTGATAGGCCGGCGGTGGCCTGGGGAGGCCATGCCTTTGAGCTACTTTGGGCTGGTGCGGCGGCTGGTGGATGCCTATCCACGGCTTGAAGTCATCAAGCGCTCTGTATGCATCGAATTCGCCCGTAGGGCTTTTGCCCGTGCTAAAGTGCACTGGGGCAAGCTGGATGCTGAGAAGCTGGTGACAGAAGGGCCACCGGAGAGGAAGGAGCATCGCAGGCCCGAGATGTATTATGAGGGCGTCCTGAAGGGTGCCCTTCTTGTGGCGAATGAATGTACCAGGGATGTAATATTTGAGTAAACTCGCTCGTGTTTATCCTATGCGCTGAAAACTTGTTCATATGCGCTAAGCAACACTTTTTGAATTTAAAATATTACCTTCTATGCAGCCGTTTATTAAATATGAGAGATGCAAGTCGTCGGATTCTACCCCCATGCCACGAGTGCTGGGGTGTTCGGGATAAACCTGAGCGCTCTTGTTCCTATTCTTGGGTCCGTCGAAGGAGGCGCTCAGCACAATGAACAAGGCAATCAGACTTATAATGCTTTATCACTCTCACTTAGCCATAGAATTCTATAATTTAAAATTTCAGCTAAGCCCCTAGTATTCGGAAGACCGAGTTCAGGGTGCTATCCACGCCTAGGCCGGATAAATCCAGCTCCTCGCTCTATGCGGCATAAGTCTTTAGGGACTCGAAAAACCTCTCGAACAGTGACCGGACTCTCGCCCTATCATGACGGTCAGTTTTAGCTTTCTCTACTAAGGTGTTAACCCAACTCAACTGGGGCACAATCGCAGTAGTTCTCCCAGCATGGGAGCCGGGCAAACGCATCTATTGACCCAAGACATGATTCGGAGCCGATGCATATAATGCTATAAGTTCGGGGTGCCGCACTCATGAGAGTGTTCGGTCTTCTCACACCGTATTCTGGGGTACTTAAGCCCCTGGTGTATTGGTCGTACCAAAGTGTACGGTTGCATAATGTCATAACTGAACATAATTACATAATAACTGAACACAATAATAGACAAGAGCTATGTATTGTTTACTAAAGGGCTGCTATGAGAGCAGAACGATACAAATAGTGCGATAGGCAAGATATGGGATTATTTTACATGTCCCCCTCTAGGGGCAAGCTGTGAGACTTTAAGTAAGACAGGTATTTAGCTCGTTATAGAGACCACCTGGACGTTCAACGTGGCTTGCTGTCTCCCTGGGTGCGATTGTATTGCCGGACAGGTCTTCTGAATAGTGGAGTCCTAAAAGTAAACAAAAAAGAAAAATCACAAAAATTGGGAGCCCCTAGTGCAGTTGAGACGCATTCTGGGCTTGCCTTGGTTGTGCCCCTCCCCTTATGCCCACGGTATTTCCAGAGCGTAATTATGTACGCCTGGTACTGGTTTCGCAATCTCGCGAGGGCTGGGGTTGGGGCCGCCAGACGGTCTTGTTGTAGGCTACTCCGGGCGCGCTTGACGGTGTCCAGACGCTTAACAGCCGGACTTGAGAATTGCCTTGAGAGGCTACTTTGTACTTCCGCCGCGAGGGCCGCTGTGTGCTCCTCTGTTCGGAGAGAGCGTTCGGTGTTTCCATTGACCGTAATGACTCCTTGAGGGCCTGGTATCTTGATCTTGAGGTATGCGTAGTGTGGCACCGCATTGAACTTTGCAAATGCGGTTCGCCCGAGCAGGGCGTGATAGCCACTGCGGAACGGGACTATATCGAAGATTAACTCCTCGCTTCAGAAATTATCCGGGGATCCGAAGACCACTTCGAGTGTAGCTAAGCCTGTACAACTGGCCTCTACACCTGGTATGACGCCTTTAAAGGTCGTCTTTGTGGGTTTAATCCTTGAGGGATCTATGCCCATTTTCCGCACTGTATCCTGATAAAGCAGGTTCAGGATGCTGCCGCCGTCCATTAGGACTAGTGAGGTGAAATCCGTCAATGATTTGGTCAAGGACCAATGCGGCAAATCCGCCGTGACGAATACTAGTGGGGTGGTCCCTTCGATCAAAAGTGATCGGGCGGGAGGACCATGGGTTGAACTTTGGGGCGACTGGCTCTAACGCATATATTTCCTTGAGCGCACGCTTCCGTTCCCTTTTGGGGATGTGGGTTGCGTATATCATGTTCACCGTCCGCACTTGTGGGGGAAAGCCCTTCTGTCCTCTGTTGTTTGGCAGCCGGGGCTCCTCCTCGTCATTGCTGTGCAGCCCCTTGTCTCTATTTTCGGCACTTATCTTGCCTACCTGCTTGAACACCCAACAATCCCTGTTGGTGTGATTGGCTGGTTGTTCGGGGGTGCCGTGTATCTGGCACGAGCGATCGAGTATCCGGTCTAAACTGGACGGGCCCGGGGTATTTCTTTTGAATGGCTTTTTCCGCTGACCGGGTTTAGAGCCTCTGAATCCGGCATTAACTGCCGTATCCTCAGTATTGTCGCCATTAATGCGGCGCTTGTGCTTGTTGCAACGCGACCTGCCATTGTTGTCCTTGGTATCTGAATTACCAGGGCTCTTGGTCATGTTATTACTACAAGCTAGCCAGCTGTCTTCTCCTGCGCAAAAGAGGTTCATGAGTGTCGTGAGGGCTGCCATGGATTTCGGCTTTTCCTGTCCTAGGTGCCGGGCAAGCCTTCGTCACGGATGTTATGTTTGAAGGCTGCAAGGGCCTCTGCATCCAGACAGTCGACTATTTGATTTTCCTTGGTTAGGAACCGTGTCTAGAATTGTCTGGCCGATTCCTCTGGCTGCTGAATTATGTGGCTTAGGTCATCGGCATCTGGTGGTCGCACATAAGTGCCTTGGAAGTTGTCAAGGAATGCGGATTCCAGGTCCTCCCAGCAACCAACTGACTCTGCTGGCAAGCTGTTAAGCCAATGATGAGCTGGTCCTTTAAGTTTGAGCGGGAGGTATTTGATAGCGTGTAGATCATCACCACGGGCCATGTGGATATGAAGGAGATAATCCTCGATCCATACCGCAGGATCTGTTCTATCGTATGATTCGATGTTTACGTGTTTAAAACCCTTGGGGATTTGATGATCCATTACTTCATCTGTGAAGCATAGTGGGTGTGCAGCGCCTCTGTACTGGGCTATATCATGACGTAGCTCGGATGAGCTTTGTCTGTTGTGTTCGGTCTGGCCGTATTTATCGTCACTTGTCGTGGGGCGCCCACGTGATCCGTAGATCGATCTTGTTTGCCTTGCCTTGTCCTCCAATATGTCTCGCAGGTCTGGCGCGTTTCCCCATGCCTTGGTACTTTTTGAGCGGCGCCGGGGTGCGTCTTGAGTTGAGGGCCGAAAGGCCTCTCTGTCGCGGCCACGGGGTGGCTGATCGGCCGCATCATATGCTGGTGATGTAGGTTTAGTTGTTTCCTCCTCTAGTTGGGGTAGAAGCCTGCACTTTGGGTAGCTCTCGGAGGGGCGTTTGAGTTTGTACTCTTCGGCCGCCAGGACTTCAGTCCATTTGTCGGCTAGCAAATCTTGGTCAGCTCTAAGCTACTGCTGTTTTCTTTTGAGGCTGCTTGCCGTGGCCATAAGCCTGCGTTTGAAACGCTCTTGTTCGACGGGATCCTCAGGCACGACAAATTCGTCGTCGTCGAGGCTTGCCTCGTCTTCGGAGGGAGTCATATAATTGTCGTTCTCGACCTCTCTATATACCTCTTTCTCATGAGGGCTGGCTTCTCCATCCTCCTGTGCTGAATCCTGCTGGAGGGGGTTGTCTTCGGCACTGTCCGGGGTGTTATTGTCTCCTGTGCCGGAATCGCCGTTTTTGCTGTGGCGGGATTTAGAGCGGCGCCGTTGACGTCGGCGCTTAGGCTGCTTCTTGGAGGGGTCATCCTCCGTTTTTCCGTCGCCATTCCCTTCTTTTAGGTTGTCCACCATGTATATGTCATATCACGAGGTGGCTTTCCAGTGCCCTATAAGCGCTGGTTCTTGGTCGTCTCCTTCATCGGCGTCCATACCGTCGATGTCTTCGGAGTCGAAGTTGAGCATGTTGGTTAAATCATCGACAGTGGCTACGAAGTGGGTGGTGGGTGGGTTTCAAATTTCTTCGTCGTCCGCATCCCAACCTTGCTGACCATAGTCCGGCCAGGGCTCTCCTGATAAAGAGAGAGACTTTAGTGAATTCAGGATGTCGCCAAAGGGCGAGCACTAAGAGATGTCCGCGCCGGTGAACTACATGATAGGAGCCCAATTGGGTTCGATCGGAAGGGGTGTGGAAGATTCGGAGTCAGGAAAGGAGTCCTGCACCTTGGAGTCACGAGCTTCACAAAGGACAAGGCTGGTATTCGGCTCGATCGCCGTAGAGATTGCAGCCCCCGAGGCTGCGTCTAGCCACCCGTCCTCGACCGGCGCAGTCGGCTCCGAGCTAAGGGTCGGAGCGGTCACCTGAGCGGCGCTCTGGGCACTATCTGGCGGCAGAGCTAGATCATGCCCATCGTGACAGTGCGGCGCCCTCAGCTGTGGCTCGAATCCGTCGAAGATCAAGTCCCCGCAGACGTCAGCCGTGTAGTTCAAATTTCCAAATCTGACCTGATGGCCAGGGTCGTAGCTTTCGATCTGCTCCAGATGGCCAACCGAATTGGCCCGCAGTGCAAAGCCGCTGAATACGAAGATCTGTCCGAGGAGAAAAGTCTCACCCTGGACCGCGTCATGGTTGATGATCGAAGAAGCCATCGGGCCTAAAGGTGACGACACAGAGGAACTCTCAATGAAAGCACCATTGTCGGTGTCAAAACCGGCGGATCTCGGGTAGGGGGTCCCGAACTGTGCGTCTAAGCGGATGGTAACAGGAGACAAGGGACACGATGTTTTTACCCAGGTTTGGGCCCTCTCGATGGAGGTAAAACCCTACTCCTGCTTGATTAATATTGATGATATGGGTACTACAAGAGTTGATCTACCACGAGATCAGAGAGGCTAAACCCTAGAAGCTAGCCTATGGTATGATTGTTGTTTGTCCTACAGACTAAAACTCTCCGGTTTATATAGACACCGGAGAGGGCTAGGGTTACACAGAGTCGGTTACAATGGGAGGAGATCTACATATCGTATCGCCAAGCTTGCCTTCCACGCCAAGGAAAGTCCTATCCGGACACGGGACGAAGTCTTCACTCTTGTATCTTCATAGTCCGGGAGTCCGGCCAAAGGTTATAGTCCGGCCATCCGGACACCCCTAATCCAGGACTCCCTCAGTGACCATCAACGATTGGCCCGCTCTCAGTAACCTTTCAGGACAGACAAACAAGGGATTCCACGCATGCACGCACTGTTTACTTGACACCGAAAGTATATACCTGGGAAGCTACAAGAAGAATGTGTACATGGGCCATCGTCGATTTTGTCCGACCAACCATCAATGTCGAAAGAAAGGCAAGCATTTCAAAGGCGAGGCAGATCACTAGAAGAAGCCCGCCATGCATACCGGTGATCACGTACTTGCTATGGTCAATGATTTGCACGTAATCTTTGGAAAGGGTCCCGATGCACTAGCTGTTCCGAATGACACTGGGGGACACGCACCCATGTGGAAGAAGAAATCTATATTTTGGGACCTACCCTACTAGAAAGACCTAGAGGTCCGCTCTTCAATTGACGTGATGCACATGACGAAGAACCTTTGCGTGAACCTGCTAGGCTTCTTGGGCGTGTATGGAAAGACAAAAGATACAACTGAGGCACGGGAGGACCTACAACGTTTGCACGAAAAAGAGGGCATGCCTCCAAAGCAGTATGAAGGTCCTGCCAGCTATGCTCTTTCCAAAGAAGAGAAGGAAATCTTCTTTGAATGCTCGCTTAGTATGAAGGTCCCGACTGGCTTCTCCTCGAATATAAAGGGAATAATAAATATGACAGAGAAAAAGTTCCAGAACCTAAAATCTCATGACTGCCACGTGATTATGACGCAACTCCTTCCGGTTGCATTGAGGGGGCTTCTACCGGAAAACGTCTGATTAGCCATTGTGAAGCTATGTGCATTCCTCAATGCAATTTCTCAGAAGGTGATCGATCCAGAAATCATACCAAGGCTAAGGAGTGATGTGGTGCAATGTCTTGTCAGTTTTGAGCTGGTGTTCCCACCATCCTTCTTCAATATCATGACGCACGTCCTAGTTCATCTAGTCGATGAGATTGTCATTCTGGGCCCCCTGTTTCTACACAATATGTACCCCTTTGAGTGGTTCATGGGAGTCCTAAAGAAATATGTCCATAACTGCGCTAGGCCAGAAGGAAGCATCTCCATGGGCCATCAAATAGAGGATGTCATCAGGTTTTGTGTTGACTTCATTTCTGGCCTTAAGAAGATAGGTCTCCCTAAATCGCGGTATGAGGGGAGACTGACTTGAAAAGGCACGCTTGGAAGGGACTCAATAATATGCAGGGACGTATATTCTTGGTCTCAAGCACACTACACAGTTCTAGAGAACTCTACCTTGGTGACCCCGTATGTCTATGAACACAAGAACAGTCTGCGCTCCTAACACCCGGAGCAGTGCGACGACTGGATTACATGTGAACACATCAGGACTTTCAGCAGTTGGTTGGAAACACGTCTTAGAGGTGACAAAACTGTTTGTGATGAGTTGTACTTGTTGTCCAGGGGACCATCTTCGACTGTTACGATTTGGAAAGGATACGAGATAAATGGGAATACATTTTACACGATTGACCAATATCAAAAGAGCACCAGCCAAAACAGCGGTGTCTGCTTTGATGCAACAACCGAGAGGGGAAAGGACACGCATTATGGTTACATAGTGGCCATATGGGAACTTGACTACGGACATGATTTTAAGGTTCCTTTGTTTAAGTGCAAATGGGTCAATCTGTCAGGAGACGGGGTACAGGTAGACCCACAGTACGGAATGACAACAGTGGATCTGAATAATCTTGGTTACACTGACGAACCGTTCTTCCTAGCCAATGATTTGGACAGGTTATCTATGTGAAGGACATGTCTACCACACCGAGAAAAAGAAAAGATAAGGAAGCGCATACATCATATGATGAGCCAAAGCGCCACATAGTTCTTTCAGGAAAAAGGGACATCGTGGGAGTGGAGGGCAAGAAAGACATGTCTGAAGATTATGAAAAGTTTCATGAAATTCCTCCCTTCAAAGTCAAGGCTGACCCCAGCATCCTGATAAACAATGAAGATTATCCATGGTTACGGCGCAATAAGCAAATGACACAAGCGAAGAAAAAGTGAAGACTTTCTCCCGCAACTATTATGATGATACCATGCCAACTTTGTAACAGACGAGTATGATACCATTGTCCGTTTTGTACATGCACATGCTATGTGGGTGAAATTGTGATACCATGCCAACTTTCAACTTTTTTATAGTTCATTTGAAATGCTTTAAAAAATTGTAATGGCACTAACAGAAAGTTTATAATTTTGCTGACCTAAAAGCAAAAAGAATTAAAAAATAAAGCAAAATACAAAAGAAAATAAATAATACAGAAAACAATACAAAAATACTGGAAACAAAATAAAAAAAGCAACAATAAGTATTTTGTTGTAACTAGAAACAAGATAAAATAAATAAAGCAACAAAGAAAACAAAAAAACAAAAAAAGTGTTTTCAAATTTGAAAACTAATGGCACTAACAGAAAATTTATAATTTTTCTAAAACAAAAAGCAAAAAATAATTAAAAAGGAATGCAAAAAACAAAAGAAAATAAATAATGCAGAAAACAAAACAAAAAAACTGGAAAAACAATAAATAGCAAAAATATGTATTTTGTTGTAAAGTAGAAACAAAATAAAACAAATAAAGGAAGAAAGAAAACAAAAAAACAAAAAAAGTGTTTTCACATTTGAAAACTAATGGCACTAACAGAAAGTTTATAATTTTTCTAAAACTAAAAGCAAAAAATAATTAAAAATAAAGCAAAAAACAAAAGAAAATAAATAATGTAGAAAATAAAACAAAAAAACTGGGAAAAATAAAAATAGCAACAATAAGTAAAGAAAACAAAAAAAGAAAAAAATGCCTCCTACTAGGCCCCCACGGCCTGAATACGACTAGAAACCCTACCATGGGCCAAGATTCAGGCCCGCAGTAGGCCGAGAAGACCCATCAGGCAAAGCAGTAGCAAGTAGGCCCGTCAGCCTGCAGTGGAGAGGAGCTCGAGAGGGGTGCGGCAGTGGGGCTTATAAACCATTGCGCGCCCCTCTCAGCTAGCGAGGTGGGACTAAACTTTAGTGCTGCACCGCGCCAGCACACGGCCTTTGGTCCCGTTTGGTGCCACCAACCGGGACAAAAGGCCGCCGCTTCCCGCCCTTTGGGCTGCCGAAAATTCGCCTTTGGTCCCGATTGGTGGCACCAACCGGTACTAAAGGGGGCATTGGTCCCGGTTTGAGCCACGAACCGGGACCAAAGCCTTTGCCACATAAGCAACACTAGGGGAATTTTTAAATTTCCCACGCCAGTTGCCCCCGACGACGCCGACGACCTCCTCGATGCCACCAGGCTGCCCGTGTCGCCCGCTCCTCGTCGCCGTCGCCACCCGCTCCTCGTCGCCGTCGCCACCCGCTCCTCGTCGCCGTCGCCCCGCGCCCCTGCCTTGTGCTGGCCGTCGCCGCCCGCTCCTCGTCATTGTCGCCCTGCCCTTGCCCCGTCCCGCCCCCGCGCGCCGGCGCCCTCGCTGCCCCCGCCCTCGCCTCGAGCTCCCTTGCTCGCGCG
>NC_041385.1:830350189-830363482 GCF_002162155.2 Triticum dicoccoides
ATTTTTTTTGTTCATATATATATATATATATAATGTATATGTGTATGTATGTGGCTATATGTTTTTGTTCATATGTGGCAATATGTTTTTTTTATTTTTTTTAGTTTAATTTTTTTGTTCATATGTGATATGTATGTGTATATGGCTAAAATGTATTGTCGTCGAGGCCACCCCAAACCCTTGAAGCGTTGTGTCGAGGCCACCCCAAACCCTTGAAGCATTGTCTAGGCCACCCCAAACCCTAGAGAAGCAGCGTCGAGGCCACTAACATGATTCCTTATTGTGATTAGCTAGCTAGTTCTACGTTTGCAACTAATATATATCCATCTGTACCATGTTTGAATAATAATTGAAATGTTGTAAATATTTGCAGAAACTATGGAGCACTCCCGAGACGAAGCAACAGGAGCGATGTTGGGGGAGATAATCGCAGAAGGAAGTGATGTCGTTGCATCATTTTTCAACGACACCGTTGGTCAGGAAGGACTGGGTGAAGAAGAGGGCTATGTTCATGATGGCTCCGGCCCATTAATGCCGATACAAGAAGAGGGCTATGTTCATGATGGCTCCGGTGACCCAATGGAGGTACAAGAAGGAGACCATGCTGACTGCTCCGGTGACCGAACCGAGTCCGGCCAGGTATCTATATATTAGTTAAGCCCATGCTGACTAGTTAACTGATGCATTCATTGTTTTGGTATATGTACACATATTAATTAACTCTCATCTTTCTTCCTTTTTCTAGCCCTCCGGATCGAGCACAACTTCGTTAAGGAGATGAGGCCCGAAGAAAAAGTTGAGCTCAGATGAAAAGCTTGAGATCACAGCAATCGCGCGCGACAGCGAACCGATTGAACCCATCCGGACAAAGAACGCACTTGTTGCTCAGTGCGGGGTTCTTGTTAGGGACAAGATCCCGATCAGCATCCACCAATGGTATAAGCCTAAGGAGGAAGACCCTCAGGTGTCTTATGTCAATGATATGCAGAAAGATGATATTTGGACTGAACTGAAGGCAAATTTCACCCTACCGCCAGAGGAGGATCCGGAGAAGCCAGTTAAAGAGCAATTAATCAAGTCTTGTGCTCTTAAGAAGATGGCAGGCCTATTCAGGAGGTGGAGGAAAGAGATGAAAAAGTTTGTCGCCAAAGAAGAGACACCAGAATTCAGCGGCAAATATGAGAAGATCAGAGATCACTGGCCCGCATTTGTGGCCTACATGACGTCGTAAAAGAGTAAGAAGATGTCGGCGACTGTCGGTGTCAAAACCGGCGGATCTCGGGTAGGGGGTCCCGAACTGTGCGTCTAGGCGGATGGTAACAGGAGACGAGGGACACGATGTTTTTACCCAGGTTCGGGCCCTCTTGATGGAGGTAAAAACCTACGTCCTGCTTGATTAATATTGATGATGTGGGTTACAAGAGTAGATCTACCACGAGATCAAGGAGGCTAAACCCTAGAAGCTAGCCTATGGTATGATTGTTGTTCGTCCTATGGACTAAAGCCATCCGGTTTATATAGACACCGGAGTGGGCTAGGGTTACACAGAGTTGGTTACAAAGGTAGGAGATCTACATATCCGTATCGCCAAGCTTGCCTTCCTTGCCAAGGAAAGTCCCATCCGGACACGGGACAAAGTCTTCAATCTTGTATCTTCATAGTCTTGCAGTCCGGCCAATGATGATAGTTCGGCTATCCGGACACCCCCTAGTCCGGAACTCCCTCAGTAGCCCCTGAACCAGGCTTCAATGACGACGAGTCCGGCGCGCATGTTGTCTTCGGCATTGCAAGGCGGGTTCCTCCTCGGAATAATTTATAGAAGATTGTGAACACCAGGATAGTGTCCGGCTCTGCAAAATAAATTACACATACAACCGTAGAGAGAATAATATTACACAAGTTCAATCTGCTGACGTATTTTGTGGCGTAACGTCACACCACTACCAAGCCTTCAAATTGTTTTTATTGTTCCATCTCAGCGCATTCAGCGAGGCGGTTTCCTTGGCACGTCTTGTCGAAGCAGAGATCGTGTTCCCCTTATTCCGGGATTCCCATCAATACGGACGTGGGTAACCCAACCGCGCCATTGATTGCGGCGCTTGGAAGATAAGCGAGTTTTATCAGGCTGGTGGGGATGCATGTTTCCGTCCGCCCATATAAGGGGATAAAGATCCAATCCTTTTACCTGCGCCTTCTTCCTCCTTGGCTTATCCATCTCCGCGAACTTGAGCTCTAGCGCCCAAGCCCGCACATCTCACCTCAACCTTCTCCAAATATGTCCGGAGCGGGAGGCAAGTGGATGGCCTCCTCCGTCACGGAGGGGCATATCCAGAAGCTGTGCAGCGCCGGATACTTGTCTAGCGACATCGCGCATCGGCTCCCCGACGAGGGAGAGCTCATCCCCACCCCCAGGCCCCATCAGAGGGTAGTATTCCTTCCCCATTTCCTCCGCGGACTGGGCTTCCCACTTCATCCCTTTGTCCGGGGGCTCATGTTCTACTACGACCTAGATTTCCATGATTTGGCCCCGAATTTTATTCTCAACATCTCGGCGTTTATCGTCGTGTGCGAGGACATCCTCTGCATCCAGCCCCACTTCAGCTTGTGGCTCAAGAGCTTCAGTGTCAAACCGAAGGTTGTGAAGGGCAGCCAAGCGGAGTGTGGAGGCGCCATGGTGGGTAGGGTGTCCCATGTTACCTGGCTGGAGGGCACCTTTGTGGAAACCATCAAGGGGTGGCAATCGGGTGGTTCTACATCACCGAGTCGCGTGATCCCGAATGGGCAGCGGCCCCCGAATTCAGATCCGGCATCCCCACACGGCTCACCTCCTGGAAAGAGAGCGGCCGGATTTGGGGCGATTCGGAGGAGCTGACCGGACTCCAAGCCTGCGTCCAAAAGCTGGTGGACAAGAAGCTCAAGGTTGTCAACGTAGTCCAGGTCATGCTCATCCGCCAGATTCTCCCGTGCCAACGACGGGGCTTCAATATGTGGGAGTTCGATCCGGCGTAGCACCAGACTTTGAATGGGCTCTTCGACACTACGTACGAAGAGGTCTGGAAGGTGCTGTTCAAGGGCGCCGAGGCTCCCGCATCCGCTAACGAAGATCGCGGATTCAGCTCGCAGCGTCCAGCTGACGAGGTAAGTGATATTGTCCTTTACGGGACGCTTGTTATTCATAGTTTGACTCTATGCGGGATCTAAACTCCCTTTCCTTTGATAGGACTGGCTGAAGAAGGTCGCACAGGCTATCTATCCGACCCCATTGCCAGAGGACCCAGCTGATGCCCGCCTAATGGGGCTGCTGGCTCCAGCACCCCACGTGGTGCCGGAGAAGAAGGCCAAGAAGAAGGCCACGGGGACTCGGAAGAGTTCCCATTTTCAGGTGCTATCGGACGATGAATCCGAGGTCGACTCCTCCCACCAAGGCGAGGAGGTGAAGAAGAAAGCCTCTCCCCCAGCGGGGGGAGGGAAGAAAAGGAAGGCCTACCCAACAAGGGAGGCCGAAGGGTCCAAGGGGGGAAAAACTCTTCCCCTGGACTGTTCCGCCAACGCCAGTGACGACGACGAGGACTAGCCTCCAAGGGCCAAGCCTCTGGCGAGATCGTAAGTATCCGTACTCCCGAATAACTTCAACGTTTTCGTTTTCCGCCACATTATGTCTTTCTAATGCCGCATACAACCCTGCAGTCCGCCTAAGGATGATATCCCCACTTCGTCGAGCGGGTCCTTAGGGGCGTCGGATATGGATTCTCTTCCGACTGCCTCCACCCCCCGTGATGCGGACGATCCCGAGGTGGGATCCCAGGAAGGGACCCACCAGGAGGAGAGGGCCCCGGAGGTGTCGCAGGACAACATCCCGGACTTTGCACCGGACTCAGCCCCGGAACCCATAGTTGCTCCGGAGTCCGGTGGGCGACCCCTTCAGAAGAAGGGCAAGACCGCGACGCCGGCTGCCTCCGTCCAACCGGAGGTGCCGGATAATTTGCTGGAGGCGCTCAACGGCGCCTCCATCAAAGAGGAACACCGCACTGTTATGAGTGCGGTGATTCAGAAGGTTCAGCTCGCCAAGAGCGGGCTGACCGAAGCCTGCAGCAGCCTTCTAACAGGCTTTGAGGTAAGAATTTCAATATATGTAAAATGGTACCGCATAGACAGTAGCCCCTGATGCTCGGTTCGGTGTTCGGAAAGAAAAGCCGTACTGAGGATCTTTAGAAAGATAAACGCAGGAGTCATGAAAATATGTCTATATGGGATTGCAGGCTGTGCTGCTGACCTCTGCCGCACTGACTGCGGAGGTCAATACTTTGAAGGAAAACCTCGAGCGGTCCGAGAACGAGCTCGGCCATGCCAAGAAGCAGCTCGAGGAAAAAGAAGGTGAGTAATACCTTATGAAAATTGTACCTTATAGAAAAGGATTTGGTTGCAAGAAAAATGAAGAGGATAACTGGGGTATTGCAGGGGCCACTAACGAGATGGCGACCCTGAAGGAGGCGGTGGCCGGGGCCGAACATAATGCGTCTGCGGAGCGCACCGAGCGAGAGAAACAGGAGGCGCGGGTGGCGGAGGTACAGCAAGAGCTCCAGGATCTCGTGAAGAAACACGAGAGCCTGGAGCGTGACTCGAAGACTCGAGAGTTTGAGCTTGCAACGGCTCTTGAGAGTGCCAAAGCCACTAAGGCCGAAGCCTACAAGGCCCTCCAGGAGATAGAGGCGGTGAAGAAAATAGCAGCGGGTAAGGCATTTTTCATGCAAAGTAAGCATGTGAGTGTTAATTACCTGTCACTTACCCGAATTCGGAGCTCTCCAGGAGCGTTCACAGATCTTCCCCGCAGCGTGTCCGATGCTGCCGCATTCTACCGGGCCGAGGAGGGGAGCTCAACGGAGAAGGTCTTCTGGTCTCAGTATGCTTAGGCCGGACAACCGGTGCCCCTTAGCAAACAGCTGAAGCAGCTGGTCGAGCTCCACAAGGCGGCCGAACAGGCCATGAAGGGCCTCATAGTTCGGCTGTGGCCTAAGGAGGCTATGCCTGGGAGCTACTTCGGCCTGGTTCAGCGGCTGGTGGACGCGTGCCCGTGGGTTGAAGTTATCAAGAACTCCGCCTGTATCGAGGGTGCCCGTCGGGCCCTTGCCCGCACAAAGGTGCACTGGGGCAAGATGGATGCCTAGAAGCTTGTGACGGACCCACCACCAGAGGGCAAGGAGTATCGTACGCCCGAGATGTATTATAAGAGTGTGCTGAAGGGCGCCCGCACTATTGCGGGTGAGTGCTCCAAAGATGTAATATTTGAGTAGACTCGCATTTTGTTATCCTGTGCGCTGAAAACTTGGTTCATATGCGCTAAGCAATGCTTGTTAATTTAAAATATTACCTTCTGTGCGGCTGTTTATCAAATCTGAGAGATGGCAAGTCGTCGGCTTCAGCCCCCATGCCACGAGTGCTGGGGTGTTCGGGATAAACTCGAGCGCTCCTGTTCCCATTTTTGGGTCCATCTAGGGAGGCGCTCAACACAACGAACAAGGCAACCGGACTTATAATGCTTGAACACTCTCACTTAGCCATAGAATTCTATAATTTTAAATTTCGGCGAAGCCCCTAGTTTTCAGAAGGCCGAATTTGGGGCGCTATCCACGCCTTGGCCGGACAGAATCCGGCTCTTCGCTCGAAGCAGCATAAGTCTTTAGGGACTTGCAAAGAACCTCTCAAACAGCGACCAGCTCTCGTGTCATCATGACGGTCAGTTTTAGCTTTCTCCACTGAGGCGTTAACCCAGCTCAACTGGGGCACAATCGCAGTGGTTCTCCCAGTGCTACCTTAGCCAATAAAACGGAACGTAAGGTACCAAAACATGGGAGCCGGGCAAACCCAACTATTGACCCAAGAACATGATTCGGAGCTGGTGCATATAATGATATAAGTTCGGGGTGCCGCACTTGTGAAAGTGTTCGGACTTATCACACCATAACGCGGGAAACATAAGCCCCTGGTGTATTTAGCCGTACCAAAACGTACAGATGCAACATGTCATAGATGAACATATGTCTAAGAAAGAAATGCAATTAGAAGCAAAAATGTGCTGCATTGCTTTATTCAATAAAAACTGCTGTAAGTGCAGGACGATACAAGTGGTGCGGTAAGCAAGGGATGGGACTGTTTAACATGTCCCCCTCCAGGGGTAGGCTACGGAATAATGCATAAAACAGGTTTAATGCTCATGATGGAGACCACCTGGATTTTCGTTGTAGCCTTTCTCCTTCCCTGGCTGTTGCATCGTGGGTTCGGCAGGTCTGCTGCCGGACAGCGCCTCTAACGAACGGAGTCCTGTAGGTAAAAAATAAAAGGAAAAAAAAGAAACGACGCACTTAAGAGCCCACGGTGCGGTTGAGCCGCAGTCTGGGCTTATCGTGGTCGAGCCCCTTGCCGCATGCCCATGGTATCTTCAGAGCGTAATGGAGTACGCGAAGGGTTTGTCTTAATGTTTTACAGGGGCTGGGGTTGGGGCCGCACTGCTACGCGTGCTCGGAACGTGCCAGGTGGTCGTGTTGTAGGTTACTCCGGGCACGCTTAGCTGTGTCCGGCCGATTGGCAGCCAGACTCGAGAATTGCCTTAAAAGGCTGCTTTGTACTTCTGCCGCGAGAGCCGCTGTATGTTCCTTCGTTTGGAGGGAGCGTTCAGTGTTTCCGTTGACCGTGATGACTCCTCTAGGGCCTGGCATCTTGAGCTTGAGGTATGCATAGTGCGGCACCGCGTTGAACTTTGCCAACGCGGTACATCCGAGCAAGGCATGATAGCCGCTGCGGAACGGGACTATGTCGAAGATTAACTCCTCACTTTGGAAGTTATCCGGGGATCCGAAGACCACTTCCAGTGTAACTGAGCCTGTACAATTGGCTTCTACACCTGGTATGACGCCTTTAGAGGTCGTCTTGGTAGGTTTAATCCTTGAGGGGTCTATGCCCATTTTGCACACCGTGTCCTGATAAAGCAGGTTTAGGCTGCTGCCGCCATTCATCAGGACTCTGGTGAGATGAAATCCATCAACGATTGGGTCTAGAACCAATGCGGCGAACCCACCATGGCGAATGCTGGTGGGGTGGTCCCTTCGGTCAAAGGTGATCGGGCAAAAGGACCATGGATTGAACTTCGGGGCAACTGGCTCCATCGCGTATACATCCCTGAGTGCACGCTTCCGCTCCCTTTTGGGTATGTGCGTGGCATATATCATGTTCACCGTCCGCACCTGTGGGTGGAAACCCTTCTATCCTCTATCGTTCGGCGGTCGGGTCTCTTCCTCGTCGTCGCTATGTAGCCCCTTGTCACTGTTTTCGGCAATTAACTTGCCTGCCTGCTTGAACACCCAACAGTCCCTATTGGTGTGGTGAGCTGGCTTTTCAGGGGTGCCATGTATCTGGCACAAGCGGTCGAGAATTCGGTCCAAATTGGATGGACCCTGAGTTGTTCTTTTGAATGGCTTTTTCCGTTGACCGGGTTTAGAGCCTCTGAATCCGGCATTGACTCCCGTATCCTCACTATTATCGCCGTTAATCCGGCGTTTGTTTTTGTTGCGACGCGACCTGCCACTATTGTCCTTGATATCCGGACTGCCAGCATTTTTATTGAGGTTGTTGCTGCATGCTAGCCAGCTGTCCTCACCCGCACAGAAGCGGGTCATGAGTGATGTAAGGTCTGCCATGGATTTCGGCTTTTCCTGTCCCAGGTGCCGGGCAAGCCACTCGTCACGGATATTATGCTTGAAGGCCGCGAGGGCCTCGGCATCCGGACAGTCGACGATTTGGTTTTCTTGGTTAAGAACCATGTCCAGAATTGTCTGGCCGATTCGTCTGGCTGCTGAATTATGTGTCTTAGGTCATCTACATCTGGTGGTCGCACGTATGTGCCTTGGAAGTTATCGAGGAATGCGGCTTCCAGGTCTTCCCAACTCCCGATTGGCTCTGCTGGCAAGCTGTTAAGCCAGTGCCGGGCTGGTCCTTTAAGTTTGAGTGGGAGATATTTGATGGCGTGGAGATCGTCCCCGCGGGCCATGTGGATGTGGAGGAGATAGTCCTCGATCCAGACCGCGGGGTCTATTGTGCCATCATAAGATTCAATATTGACGGGTTTAAACCCTTCTGGGATTTGGTGATCCATTACCTCATCTGTGAAGCACAGTGGGTGTGCGGCGCCTCTGTACTGGGCGATATCGCGACAGAGCTCAGAAGAGCTTTGTCTATTGTGTTCGGCCCGGCCGGACCTACTGTGTCCGGGGTGACGGTGATCGTCACGTATCATGGGGCGCCCACGTGATCCATAGATCGATCTTGATTGTCTTGCCTTATCCTCCAATATGTCTCGCAGGTCCGTAGTGTTCCCCTGTGGCCTTCTGCTTTTCAAGCGATGCCGGGGTACGGGTCATGTGAACGGCCTTGAGGCCTCTCTGTCGCGACCACGGCGTGGTCGATCAGCCATATTGTCTCCTGGTGAAGCGGGATCATATGCCTCTACCTCTAATCGGGGGAGCAGCTTACGTTTGGGGTAGCTTTTGGAGGGGACGAACACAAATACGAGTACGGGAAGCCTCTCGTCAAAGATGAAAAATCTCTGACAACTATGATGCGAAGATTCCATAATTGGTACATGAAAACCTGCAGCGAGTCTGGGGGGACGAATTCTTTGTATCTGAATATTAAATAGGAGCACGACCTCGTTGGAACTGATCTGTTGACTGTTCCATTTGATGAGTTCTTCGCGTTCTTCAATCAAAAGGCCCTCGATAAACTAATGGTCTTTTGCTACTCTCTGTAAGTACTATTTCTGTCATTAAGTCTCTATATATAGCTCAACTCTTTCATTTCATGTATTTATAATTAATTATCCTCACTATATTATGCAGATTGAAGATCGTCGAGTGCAAAAAACAAGAAATGTATGATATTGGGTTCATTAACACAAATATCATAGATGAATTTCTTGTTAAAAAGCACCCCAAAGAGGCCGAGGCGAACTTGCTACAATCGTTGATCAAAAATCAAAACAAAGATTTAATACTCTTTCCTTACAACTTCCAGTGAGTGTTACTGTCGTGTGCATATTTGGTTTCCCTTATTACTCGAGCGAGGTTATAGTAATGTAATTGATGAGTATGCATGCGTGCGCAGATTCCACTATGTTCTTCTGGAGATTAAGCTTGAGCGGGGAGTAGTAAACGTCTTATACTCGAGACAAAAAGATCCCCAAACCTATGCGGACATGACTAAAATGCTCAACAAGTAAGTTCAATCGATCATTTATCGCACCATATCGGCAAATTTTTGTTTATTTCCTGATATCTCAAGTAATAATAATAATTTGTTTGTCTTGCAGGGTTTAGAAACAGTTCACTGCAGAAGTTTCGGTACTGCCGAAGGAGCTGCGATATACATACCCGAAAGTAAGTACTACTAGCTAGCTAGTTGCGCGCATCTCCTGTTGATTCTATAGTTTTACTTTCATCAATGCCATTTATAATGCTTCATTATCAGTTTAATTGACCTCTATTTCTCGTAAAGTTCTTGTGGCAGGAACAAGGGAATGATTTCTGTGGATACTACGTGTGCGAGTTCATCTACAACACGAATTTGAAAAATAAGCGGGGCTACTCTAAAAGACAATATGAAGTGCGTAAGCAATAATATTCACAATTTCATTTTATTACACCATCATTTCTGTTGAGTTTCATGCATATATGTATTAACCCCCTTCTTCAAATTAGACGTGGCAGATGCGGGATGAACTCCTAGAACAAGATCGCATGAAAGCAATTCAAGAGGAATTGGCGGGATTATTTCTTGACCACGTCATCAATAAAGCCGGAGAATATCATGTGGAAATTGATTTCAATTGCTAGGGGATTGTAAGAGATTTTACATATTGTTTATGTATGTAGCCAGTAGCGTCGGATAGAAAATACGAAAAGTTGTTGTTCGACCAATCTCTCGTAGAAGGAGAGGTCGATCGATCACTTCTCTCGGTATGCATGACGAATTTCTGTACTTAATGGTTCCATTCATTTTCTTACTAGCTAGCGTGTCGAGGGCCTCTCTCTGTACAGTACGTAGCATCGACCAAGCACGGACATAAGAGAGGACACTTCTCTCTATTAATTAGCTAGCTAACACAATATATGAAACACCTAAATTAACCCCCCAAAACCCCCAACCCCCCCTTTCAAAAAAAACAAAAACCATGGCCACAGAAATGCTGACGCGTGGATGCCTTTTGGTCCCGGTTGGTGCCACCAACCGGGACCAAAGGCCTCCTGCGTGGGCTCGGTGCACCAGCCATGTGGAGGCACATCTGTCCAGGTTCGTGTTAGAAACGGGACTAAAGGGGGGAGGCATTAGTAACGACCCTTTAGTCCCGGTTCAAGAACCGGGACTAAAGGCCCTTACGAACCGGGACTGATGCCCCCTTTTCTACTAGTGTTTATCCCTCTACATCATGTCATCTTGCTTAATGCATTACTCCATTCTTATGAACTTAATACTCTAGATGCAGGCATGAGTCGGTCGATGTGTGGAGTAATAGTAGTAGATGGAGGCAGGAGTCGGTCTACTTGTTGCGGACGTGATGGCTATATACATGATCATGCCTAGATATTCTCATAACTATGCACTTTTCTATCAATTGCTCGGGAGTAATTTGCTCTCCCACCATAATAATTATGCTATCTTCAGAGAAGCCACTAGTGAAACCTATGGCCCCCGGGTCTAATCTCTATCATATAAGTTTCCAATCTACTTTACTTTGCAATCTTTAATTTTTAAATCTATATCATAAAGATACCAAAAATATTTATCTTATCATATTATCTCTATCAGATCTCACTTTCACAAGTGGCCGTGAAGGGATTGACAACCCCTTTATCGCGTTGGTTGCGAGGTTCTTATTTGTTTGTGTAGGCGTGTGGGACTTGTGAGGAGCCTCCTACTGGATTGATACCTTGGTTCTCAAAACTGAAGGAAATATTTACGCTACTTTGCTGCATCACCCTTTCCTCTTCAAGGGAAAAACCAACGCAAACTCAAGAGGTAGCACCCATCTGCCATCAATTAGCTTGACCACCATCTTAGCACGGTATTTTGTCTGCTTTATAGTCTCTCTTTTTTGCTTCTTATAAGTGGGTTCATCATCATCCTCTTCAATATCTTCTTCAGGGGAGCTCATGCATGCACTTTTCTTCCTCGATGAGACATCTGATAGTCCAACCCTCTCCACAGGCTTACGAAACTTGTTAGAACAGAATTGTTGCATGTCCAGCACCCCTGTGTATGCCGACCTGTGGGACATGTTTGACTTGATTGAAAAACCCACCGCCAAAGCATAACGATTGTAGTGTACTCTTGCCTCCACTAGTGGGTCAAAGCTCATACCAACATAGGGCAGTTGCGGCTGCGACCCTGCTTCTTCATCTTCCAAGTCAGGTGCATCATCAACTATAGCATTAGCAGGACCAACTACATCGTTAGGAGCAGTGACATGGGTGGTCGGAACATGAGCATTATTAGAGACATGTCGGGGTCTGGGGACCCACCAACCCCCTCTTCCAAATGGATATCCTGCTGATCATAGGCTGTATTTAAGAATGGCGCACGCAACTCAACCGAAATGTTGATAAATTCTACATCAACCGGTGGTTCGTTGAGATCAATCATCCTTTTTTTCTTCTTCTTGTCCCTCTCCGTTCTTTTTATCAGATGACCCTACAGAAACATTTTTTTCTTGTCAGTAACGCAGTCAATATAAACACATTTTTTTTCTTGGGAGGAGAAATTGAGGTAAAAGCAGTACTAGATTAAAACTGGGCAACCATATACATTTTTTTAGGCAACTATAAAGATAAACAGAGGCAACTTTTGTGTTATTTTAACACAAGTTCAATTTTTTGTCATACATTTTTTGTTTATGTAACCACCAGCACACAATATGTGTATATTTTTATGGCACGTGTGTTTTCTTTGTTCTTCAGCGGGAGGTGACAAATGCTTTTCGCAGTGGGGAAAAATGCACATATGTTAGGCACATCTAAGCATGGGCAGAAGACCTTTTTCATATTTAGTAGTAGATTTGTGTGGATTAGGAAAATCTTCTATTCAATGCTGTTACTTTTGATATCTTTTTTTGTGAGAGGATGCATATGTATTGAACTAAGTTTGAATGTTTTTGTGTGAATGCTCTTTTTTCTATTTTTACTGTCCTTTTTTGGATCATTGAGAATTGTATGTAGACACTGCTAGTTTGATGAATGCAAACATCCCGATGCATACCTTTTGTTTTTTTTTCTTTGTGTGTCTTGAGTTGATGAATGAACGCAATAGATTTTTTGCCTAATTTTGGAATGGTAGTTGCTTGGTTTTTCTGCAAACATAATGTAAACCCTATGAAAGGGGGAAGTTTGCTTGGAAATTGTTTCTCCTTTTCTTACATAATGCACATAGTTGCTCAGTTTTGCAAATTGGGAAAAGAACAACCCCTCTTGATCTCTTAAGCAGGGACAAAGCTTTTTTTTGTTCATACCCCCTTGTGTTCTATAGTTGTTCAACGAACACAATAGAGTTTCCTAAAGTAGGAGGATCAGTTGCTCGGTTTTTTTGCAAACATCTGTAATCCCTATGAGAGTGGGAAGTTACTTGGAAATCCCCCACCCCCCTTTTTCTTACATAATGCACATAGATGCTCAGTTTTGCAAATCAGGAACAAATAAACCTTATTGATATCTCAAGCAGGGACAAAGGTTTTTTTGTTCATATCCCCTCCTTTTTTGCGTTTACTCAACAAACACAATGGAATTTCCTAAAGTTGGATTATCAATTGCTCAGTTTTCCAACCATAGAGGGGGTGGGGTTCATGATCAAGCATGGAGGGACTATTTTGCAGTTTATTAATCAACGCAATAAAATTGCCTAAAATTGGATCATTAGTTCCTTAGTTTTTGGCACACACACCTACAAATCCTACCAGAGAAGCAGTGATGTTACTTGAGTTTCTAGGCAAATCCCGATGAGGGGGAAAACTCTCTTTAAAATTCCTGGTCAAATCACGAATAAAGGAGGGACAGAGGTTTTGGAGGACGGTGGTTACCTTTTATCTTGCTTGTCAAGACGCCATGGATACGCAAAGCTCAGCATGGTTCTCTAGATCTGGTTACAAAGGAAGACGGAGGATGAAACGAGGAGGAAGATATGGACATGCTGGTTAAGAAAGAAAGAAAAGAGAGGAGGGAGAGGGGGTTTGTGGGGCGCGTAAGAGAGGGGGGCCAG
>NC_041385.1:830363720-830368367 GCF_002162155.2 Triticum dicoccoides
TGCTATCCCTGAACAGCTCGAGCGTAGTTGCCTCACGCACGAAGTTCTTGACTTCCTGCCAAAAGAACAATATGTATTAGATTTTTGCCATAACTTATGAAGCTCCCTGCATATCTGGCCCTCCAAATGGCAGTTGTGTGTGGTGCTAAGGAAACTTCACGTTATCCCCTGCGTCATATGGAATGAAAGGGAGATTTGGTAAAAAAATATGTCCCATTGACAAGTCAACCTGTAGTCTTAGTTTCCGCTTCACCTCAACAACCTCCATATACTACATACCGAGACTCTGCTACCGTTGCTCTTACAGGGCACTAAATCCGGTGCGCACAAGTCATTGTGATATCCTATTAGCTGGGTACCCGGTATGGCCGGCGCTGGCTAGGTCCTACTGTCAGTTGGACCCCTGTTATCTTTCTAGGTTATGAAGATTAGGCAGTTATTACTATACCAAACCATGTGTTTCTTGCACTTAATATGTGTTTCTAGTGCAATGCATTGTCCAGTCATACATATACTTATTATTAGGGTGCGTTTGGTTGCCCACATGCAGCCCAACCAGGCCCGAGCGAGATGTGCGTGGCCTATTTGGTTGCCTGGGTTGCATGCGTTTTGTGGCCCACACGAACCTTAAAGCAGGCCTAAGCCTGGCCCGGCGGAAACTGCCGAATCGGCAATTTCTCGTAAGCCTGGCTCGGCGCGGCCACGCATGCGAGGACGTTGCATGCCTCGGGCAGCACAGGAGACGGACGGTGTCGTGGAACTAAGTCTGACAGTAAGAATAGGGGGTACGTATGAGGAGGTGAGGCCCTAGCTACGGCGAGGTATTACACACGGGTTTACGAGTTCCGGCCCCTCTCGGAGGAGGTAAAAACCTTACATCTCGGTGCCCTGAGGCGGTCGACTGTAATATAGGTGTGTATTACAAGGGGTGCGAACCCTTGTCCCAGAGGAGGGGGTGGCTTATATATAGTGCGCCAGGACCCCAGCCAGAGGATAGGGCGTTACAGGGGTTCAATGTACATTAAGACAGGGCGTTACTGGTAACGCCAGCTATAAAGTGTCATCAATGATCTTTAAGACTACAGAGTGAACGGCTGACCGTTGCCATCCTAAGTGACTCTAGGTCCTCTGTACTCCGAGTGGTTCCCTGTATGGTCGAATGACTTCATCCAGGTCGAATGAAATTGGGGTATCTGAGTGAGGTGACTGGTCGAGTGGATTACACTAGACAGGTTCAGTTGATACTTCCTGTTGTGCTTTGAATGTCTTTGCTTCTAGGGTAGTAACCTCGGTAGGGCATATAGTTAAGGTCTATGAACCTACCCTAGGTCTATGGCATCATCATTAGCCCCCGAATGGATTAAGGTCCGAGTGAAAAGAAAGTTGAAGTTGGCCCTGCCTTGACTCTTGTGCTTCACAAGCATTCATACTGGATTTGAGGTTCATGCTGAAACTTCGGCTTCATTTCAGTCGCCTTGATCGATTCAGAGGTTGTTGAGTGAACTTATGTTGGCACTCTTCGAGTGTTGCTATGACGCGTAATCTTCAGCGCGATTGGTTACTGTGGTTCCCGGATCTCACGGGATTCGAAAATTTGGGGAAGCACGCGAGGTGGAACGCACCGCAGTAAACGGGATGGATAGACAGGGGTGCCTCGATTTCTGTGCCACCTTTTTCTCAACGTATCTGGTGTGCGACTATTGTGGGATTTGACAAGATTGCTCGGGCCCATGCGTCAGCCACTTGGAACCAGAACCTTAAAAGGCATCGAGGCCGATGAATCTGCACTGTGCCATCCCATTCTCCTTCTTCTTCCTTTGCTTCTCCACCGCATCCTCTTTCGCCTTCGACGCCGCCGCTCTGCCCGTGCGCAGCCCTCCACCATGGTGAAGGACAAGACGTGGCGCTGCAGCGCGTGAAAAAGGTGACGGTGATGGCGAAGGGCAAGAAGATGAATCAGGGGTCATTGTCGAGGTCCGGGATGCCGCCGGGTTGGATTCAGGCAGACTGGATCCGCTCTATGCTCCAGCCAGAGGATCTCGTAGATCTGGCAGCCGTGGGCTTGATCGCCGCCGATCTTCCAGGCTGCCGGGGGAGGAGACAGAGCCTTAGCTGCGGGCGAGTGAGTGTGTCCTTCTCGCCACCCACGTCGACCGTGGTTTCTCCCTTCCCCTGCATCCTTTCTTCCAGGGCTGTCTGAACTTTTTCGGTGCTCAGCTTTGATGTCTACTACACAACCTTCTTCTTATAGACGTTGTTGGGCCTGCAAGTGCACAGGTTTGTAGGACAGTAGCAAATATCCCTAGAGTGGATGACCTAAGGTTTATCAATCCGTAGGAGGCGTAGGATGAAGATGGTCCCTCTCAAACAACCCTGCAACCATATAACAAAGAGTCTCTTGTGTCCCCAACACACCCAATAGAATGGTAAATTGTATAGGTGCACTAGTTCGGCGAAGAGATAGTGATACAAGTGCAATATGGATGGTAGATAAAGGGATTTGTAATCTGAAATTATAAAAACAGCAAGGTAGCAAGCGATAAAAGTGAGAGTAAAAATTATTGCAATGATAGGAAACAAGGCCTAAGGTTCATACTTTCACTAAGTGCAAGTTCTCAACAATAATAACATAGATACATCATATAACAATCCCTCAACATGCAACAAAGAGTCACTCCAAAGCCACTAATAGCGGAGAACAAACGAAGAGATTATGGTAGGGTACAAAACCACCTCAAAGTTATTCTTTCGGATCAATCTATTCAAGAGTTTGTACTAGAATAACACCTTAAGACACAAATCAACAAAAACCCTAATGTCACCTAGATACTCCATTGTCACCTAAAGTATCTGTGGGCATGATTATATGATATGCATCACACAATCTCAGATTCGTCTATTCAACCAACACAAAGTACTTCAAAGAGTGCCCCAAAGTTTCTACCGGAGAGTCAAGAACGTGCGCCAACCCCAATGCATAGGTTCATGGGCGGAACCCGCAAGTTGATCACCAAAACATACATCAAGTGGCAAATGATATCCCATTGTCGCCATAGATAAGCACGGCAAGACATACATCAAGTGTTCTGATAAAAGACTCAATCCGATAAGATAACTTCAAAGGGAAAACTCAATTCATCACAAGAGAGTAGAGGGGGACAAACATCATAAGATCCAACTATAATAGCAAAGCTCGGGATACATCAAGATCGTGCCATAGAGGGAACACGAGATAGAACACTAGAGAGAGAGATCAAACACATAGCTACTGGTACATACCCTCAGCCTCGAGGGTGAACTACTCCCTCCTCATCATGGATAGAGTCGGGATGATGAAGATGGCCACCGGTGAAGGATCCCCCCTCCGGCAGGGTGCCAGGAAGGGCTCCCGAGAGGTTTCTGGTGGCTACAGAGGCTTGAGGCAGCGGAACTCCCGATCTATCTTGATATTCGATGTTTTTAGGGTATGAGGGAATATATAGGCGAAAGAAGTCAGTCAGGGGAGCCTTGAGGGCCCCACGAGAGGGTAGGGCGCGCCCAGGGGGTGGGAGCCCCCCTGTCTCGTGGCTTCCTTGATGACCCCTCGCCTTGCACTCCAAGTCTCCTGGCTTATAATCTTTCCAAAAATCATGCTGCCGAAGGTTTCATTCCGTTTGGACTCCGTTTGATATCCCTTTTCTTCGAGATACTAAAACAGGCAATAAAACAGCAATATGGCCTGGGCCTCCGGTTAATAGGTTAGTCCCAAAAGTAATATAAAAGTGTATAATAAATCCCATAATCATTCAAAACAGATAATATAATAGCATGAATGCTTCATAAATTATAGATACATTGGAGACGTATCAGCATCCCCAAGCTTAATTCCTGCTCGTCCTCGAGTAGGTAAACGATAAAAGAAAGAATTTATGAAGTGTGAATGCTAGCAGGTGCACAAGTTTGATCAATGATAATTTCAATCACCTTTTCTAGCATGTTTATATGTCATAACAGTAGTTCATCTCATAAAACTTTTCACGAACTAGTAACAAGCAATTCACATGTTAAAGCATAGACCATAAACTTTCTTGGAAACTAGGAAACTTCATTCTTAGTCATCAAACAATTGCAATTCATCTTATTTTCAGGAAGGGTCTATGTCAGAGCTTTGATTTAGAAAAATTCACATACTGAACTATCATATAGTCTTCTACACTTGCTAACACTCACGCAATACTTGCGGTTAAGGAGTTTTAATCAGACACTAAGAAAGATAGGGGCTTATAGTGTTGCCTCCAAACGTATTCACCTTTGGGTGATGTCAACAATAATAGTTCATGCTAACGTACATCCAATTTGATATACATATATATATATATATATAGGGTGGGTCTATTATGATAACACCCCTTAAGACCTTATTCTGCACACCCAAACCTTATTCTGCTAACACCCCGAACCGAACAGAAACAACCACTCCCCACCCCACCTCCCGCACGGCACCAATCTCCCTCCTGCCCCGATCCAAACTCCCACCTCTCGATCCCCTCTCTCTCCACCGGGACGCACCATCCACCACCCCCACCATCCCCACCTTCTCCAGCGCGCCATGGCCCACCCGAGCCGCCGCCCCAACCCTCCCCACCTTCTCCAGCGCCGTCCATCCCG
>NC_041385.1:830368923-830379926 GCF_002162155.2 Triticum dicoccoides
GTCGCCCCACCCTCCCCACCTTCTTCGGCGCGCGACTCCTCCTGTCAAGCTGCACCGCGCCCCTCCCCGTCGGCATCACAGCCACGCCTGATTCCTCATTCTCCCAAGATGCGCTGCCGCCTCACCTCTCCCCGGACTGCGCGGCGCTGCATCCCCGTCTCTGGACGCCGCGGCCTGAGAAGCTCCACGCGGCAGCAAGGCCTCGCCGGGCGTCGGTAGCTGGATCCGCCCTCCGTCGATCTACAGGGAGGAGTCGACGGCAACCCAACCACCCATCGCGACAGCCTCCTTTGAAGATGGCGACGTCGGGCGTCGCTAGCTGGATCCGCCCGCCGTCGATCTACAGGGAGGGGTCGACGGCCACCCAACCACCCGTCGCAATAGCCTCCTTTGAAGATGGCGACGACGGGCTCTGGATTCACGGTGTCCGACTCTCCCTCTCACCCATTTGTAGTGCTCACCATTTATTTTGTAGTACACGAGAGCATCGGGCATCACCAACCCCCTGCCAGGTCTGCGAGCCCCTGCCAAATCCGCCGCCATCGACCCACCGGTGCTAGATCCAGCGGCCCCATCCACCTCTCCCTCTTAATCTGCCGCACAGCACATTGGGCAGGTGTTTTTCCTTTGGCGTCGTGGAATGGGCGCTGCAGTTTGCCGCCTCCCATGAAGCAGCACTCCGGCGGGAGATGTCCAGTTCCCTGCTCCACTTGGCCATGACTGCCTCCCCGAGCCCCTCTTCCCTCCTGGCCACGAGAGAACGGGCGTTGTGCTGCAGTTCTCTCCATGTGCGGAAGCGACACAAACCACGAGCAGGAAGCTGACGGTGCATCGGTGGTTTGCTTGCAATACACCCCCGTGACAAAAAATGATGCAGCTCAAAAAGTTCAGTGATGCAGTATGCACAGCACGGCGATGCAGTGCGGTTCCCATAAACAATGCGTGGCGATGTAGTAAAGGTCCAATTTTTCATTGTGGTTATCCACTGACGGCGAGCAGTGCAGCTTGCATCATTGCAGGTCAGTTGGGGTGTCGGTGCAGTGCGCAAGCACTTGAGGATGATTGGCACGCACTTCGATTTTGGTCGTGCGAAGCTGCTGTATGGATGCCTAAAAATAGCATCAAAATGAAGTGTACTTTTGTTGTATCCAACTTTTAGTTCCCCATCAATATACGTTGGACATGCAAAAAAAACTATGTCCGGAGGTTCACTTTTATCGACGGAGAGGTTCAGTTTTAACGTGTGGAGAGGTTCACTCCACTATACTAAGAACTTTTTCTGGTTTTTTAGAGGTTCGCTCCACTGTATCATGCATTTCTTTTTGTTTTAAAAAATAACAAAAAGAATCATGTGCAATCCTTTGTTATGACATTGAAGTGCGCTTTCCCGTTTGATGCAGCACATTAACATTGACAAATATGGTCCACTGAACCCTATGAAAACAAGTTAGAAAAAGACAAAGAAAAATCATACGGTACACTTAGCCTTGTGTCTCGGTTCATTTTTCGCTTGATGTGGTTCACTTACACCCGATATGAAGTGCACTCCAGTTCCTCGTCTAAGAAAATATTACGTTTGAATAAAAGAAACCATGCAGTTCTCTTACCCGTGTGATGCAGTGCGGTTTTTCGTCCGTTGCAGTGCGGTTTTCGGTCGGATGAAGTACCCATGTCGATTTGGGTGTCGCGAAAAACAGAGTGTCCGCATTTCGGTAAATTTAAAACTGCTCTTAAACCGCAACGAATTAGAGAGAGTGTTCTACATGAAAAAGTTGCCTCTTGTCGATATCTTTCCAACGGCATATCATTTGAATCATTTCGACAACCGGTTTGTAAAAATTTCGCAAAAACGGCCGCTGCCACTCATCGTCCGCCACACGATTTTCAAAATTAAGTTAAAACCGTAAGGAATCTCAAAAACATTTCAGCATATGAAAGTTGCGCCTCGTCCATAGCTTTTCAACGGTGTATTACACGCCTCTTTTCGACAAACGGTTAAAAAACTGGAGCGAAAACAGTACCAAAAATTTGAAAAAATTTAAAAAATCGAATTCCGCGATTTAGTAAATTTGAAACTGCTCTTAAACCGTAACGAATTAGAGAAAGATTTTTATATGAAAAAGATGCACCTCGACGATATCTATCCAACGACGTATCATTTGCTTCATTCCGACAAGCGGTTTAGAAAAAAACGCGAAAAGACGCTCGCTGCCACTCGTCATCCGCCGCACTATTTTCAAAACTGCTCTTAAACCGTGTGGAATCTCGAAAAGTGTTCAACAGGTCGAAGTTGTGCCTAATCCATAGCTCTTCAATGGGATATTACACGCCTCATTCCGATAAACGGTTAAAAAATTAGAGTGAAAACAGTACCGAAAAAACACCGCGTGCAATTTTTTTCGACACGAAGTTCACTAGTCTCTACTGCAGTGCTCGTCGTCAAAATGATGCAGTGCGCTTCTGTTGAGCGTGCAGTGCCGAAGTGGTGTGCAGAATAGTTATTCTGCTAATATTAGCATAATAGACCATCTGTATGTATGTATATATATATATATATATATATATATATATATATATATATATATATATATAGATATATATATCAGGATCACCCTAACACAAAGTGCTTTGCCAAAGGATAAAATAAAAAAGGGAAAGGTGAAGATCACCTTGATTCTTGCATAAAGTAAAAGACATAAAGTAAAAGATAGGCCCTTCGCAGAGGGAAGCAGGGATTTGCAGAGGTGCCAGAGCTCGATTTTGAAATAGAGATAAATAATTTTGAGAGGTATGATCTCAATGTCAACATAACAACCAAGAGTTCCCAATATCTTCCATACTACATACATTATAGGCGGTTCCCAAACAGATTGGTAAAAGATTTTACTCCCCCTCCACCAACAATCATCAATCCATGGCTTGCCCGAAACAACGGGTGCCTCCAACTAACATCAAACCTTGGGGAGTTTTGTTTGCAATTATTTTTTATTTGATTTTGATCTTTTTTATCATGGGACTGGGCATCCCGGTTACCGCCACTTTCTCATGAATGAGAAGCGGAGTCCACTCCTCTTGAGAATAACCCACCTAGCATGGAAGACACTGACAGCCCCTAGTTGCTACATGAGCAATTCGGGCATACAAAACATATTATAATTTGAAGGTTTAGAGATTGGCACATGCAAATTTACTTGGAACGGCAGGTAAATACCGCATATCGGTAGGTATGGTGGACACTCATGGGAAAAACTTGGTTCAAGGAATTTGGATGCACAAGCACTATTCCCGCTTAGTACAGATATTTAGGCTAGCATGAGGGGGAAAGGCAAGCTCAACATGTTTGAATGATCCATCACAATATACTTTAACTGAGATGTGAGAAAACATAACCCATTACGTTGTCTCCCTTGTCCAACATGAACTCTTTAGCATGTCATACTTAATGAGTGCTCACAATTATAAAAGATGTCCATGATAATATATTTATATGTGAAATCTCTCTTCCTTCAATATTCTTTCATGAATTATTCAAATGACCAATACAATGCTTGCTAACCGTCAATAAATTTGCAACCTCTACTTCTTAGATGTGAAGTCATTACTCTCCATGGGATAAGCAAATGAAACATATATAAATTCAGATTTATGACATTCAACTCATTCAACCATTTACTCATAGGATATAAGTGAAGCACACGAGCAAATGACAAACTACTCCAAAAAGATATAAGTGAAGATCAACGAGTAGTTAAATAATTATGTAACTATCTGAATACACTCTCTCAATGAAGAATTTCAGATCTTGGTATTTTATTCAAACAGCAAGCAAAGCAAAACAAAATGACATTTCAAGGATAGCAAAACTCATGTGAAAAAGCAAAAACTTAGGCTCAACCGATACTAACCGATAGTTGTTGAAAAAGAAATGTGGGATGCCTACCGGGGCATCCCCAAGCTTAGATGCTTGAGACTTCTTGAAATATTATCTTGGGGTGCCTTAGGCATCCCCAAGCTTGAACTTTTGCGTCTCCTTAACTCCTTTTCATATCACGGTTTCTCTTTTTATCAAAAGCTTCATTCACAACAAACTCAACAAGAACTCGTGAGATAGGTTAGTATAAACCAATGCAAAACCTTATCATTTTCTACTGTAACAAATTACTAACATTATTATTCAACATTGCATACTAAATGTATCTGCATATTTAATACTCGTATCCTCAAATAGAATCATTAAACAAGCAAGCATAGGCAAACAATGCAAACATAACAGCAATCTGCCAAAACAGTATAGTCTGTAAATAATGCAAGATTCATCATACTTTCCTAACTCAAAAAATTATAAGAAAAATACTACGTTGTAAAATATTTATCAGAGCTCAATATTCAAAAATATTAAACATTATATCACTCTCTTACTTTTCTAGGGAATTTTTGCAACAGCGGTAAACTTTCTGTTTTCAAACAGAAACATGTATACTAGCAAAATAAGCATGGCAAAGGCTATACTTGACATTTTTATTGAAACTAAGGATGCAAAACATTATTATAAATAACAGCAAGCAAATGATAACAAAATAAAATGACGCTCCAAGCAAAACATATATCATGTGGTGAATAAAAATATAGCTCCAAGTAAAGTTACCGATGAACGAAGACGAAAGAGGGGATGCCTTCCGGGGCATCCCCAAGCTTAGGCTCTTGGTTGTCCTTGAATATTACCTTGGGGTGCCTTGGACATCCCCAAGCTTAGCCTCTTGCCACTCCTTATTCCATAGTCCGTCGAATCTTTACCCAAAACTTGAAAACTTCACAACACGAAACTCAAAACAAAAATCATAAGCTCCATTTGTATAAGAAAAGAAATCACCACTTTAAGGTACTGTAATGAACTCATTATTTATTTCTATTGGTGGTAAACCTACTGTATTCCAACTTCTCTATGGTTCATACCCTTACATACTAGCCATAGATTCATCAAAATAAGCAAACAGCACAATGAAAATAGAATCTGTCAAAAACAGAACAGTCTAGAGTAATCTTTATCAAACGTATACTTCTGGAACTCCAAAAATTATGAATTAAACTGGTGTACCTGACGAATTTGTTAGAATCAATCTAAAAGCACTCTCCAGTAAAAAATCGCAGCTAATCTTGTGAGCGCAAATTTTCTGTTTTTTACAGCAAGATCACGAAGACTTCACCCAAGTCTTCCCAAAGGTCTTACTTGGCACTTTATTGAAACAAAAGCTCTAAAATGTGATTACTACAGTATCATAATCATGTGAACACACAAAAATAGTAAGGGTAAATATTGGGTTGTCTCCCAAGAATCGCTTTTCTTTAATGCCTTTCTAGCTAGGCATGATGATGACAATGATGCTCACATAAAAGATAAGAATTGAAACATAAAGAGAGCATCATGAAGAATATGACTAGCACATTTGAGTCTAACCCACTTCCTATTCATAGGGATTTTTTGAGCAAACAACTTATGGGAACAATAATCAACTAGCATAGGAAGGTAAAACAAGCATAACTTCAAAATTTTAAGCACATAGAGACGAAACTTGACATTATTGCAATTCCTACAAGTATATGTTCTTCCCTCATAATAATTTTCAGTAGGATCATGAATGAATTCAACAATATAACCAGCACCTAAAGTTGACCTACAAGCATAGAAAATTTACTATTCTCCACATAAGCAAATTTCTTCTCATGAATAGTAGTGGGAGCAAACTCAACAAAATAATTATCATGTGAGGCATAATCCAATTGAAAACTAAAATCATGATGACAAGTTTCATGGTTATCATTATTCCTAATAGCATACAAGTCATCACAATAATCATCATAGATAGCGACTTTGTTCTCATAATCAATTGGAACCTCTTACGAAATAGTGGAATCATCACTAAATAAAGTTTACACTCTTCCAAATCCACTTTCATATTCATCACAATAGGATTCAACATCCTCCAAAATAGTGGGATCATTACTTCCTAAAGTTGACACTCTTCCAAACCCACTTTCATCAATATAATCATCATAAATAGGAGGCATGCTTTCCTCATAATAAATATTCTCATCAAAACTTGGGGGACTAAACATATCATATTCATCAAACATAGCATCCCCAAGCTTGTGGCTTTGCATATCATTAGCATCATGGATATTCAAAGAATTCATACTAATAACATTGCAATCATGCTCATCATTCAAAGATTTAGTGCAAAACATTTTATAGATTTCTTCTTCTAGCACTCGAGCACAATTTTCCTTCCCATCATTCTCACGAAAGATATTAAAAAGATGAAGCATATGAGACAAACTCAATTCCATTTTTTTGTACTTTACTTTTATAAACTAAACTAGTGATAAAACAAGAAACAAAAAGATTCGATTGCAAGATCTAAAGATATAACTTCAAGCACTCACCTCCCCGGCAATGGCGCCAGAATAGAGCTTGATGTCTACTACACAACCTTCTTCTTGTAGATGTTGTTGGGCCTGCAAGTGCACAGGTTTGTAGAACAGTAGCAAATTCCCTCAAGTGACCTAAGGTTTATCAATCCGTAGGAGGCGTAGGATGAAGATGGTCTCTCTCAAACAACCCTGCAACCAAATAACAAAGAGTCTCTCGTGTCCCCAACACACCCAATACAATGGTAAATTGTATAGGTGCACTAGTTCGGCGAAGAGATAGTGATAAAAGTGCAATATGGATGGAAGATAAAGGTATTTGTAATCTGAAATTATAAAAACAGCAAGGTAGCAAGCGATAAAAGTGAGCGTAAACGGTATTGCAATGATAGGAAACAAGGCCTAAGGTTCATACCTTCACTAGTGCAAGTTCTCTCAACAATAATAACATACATAGATCATATAACAACCCCTCAACATGCAACAAAGTGTCACTCCAAAGCCACTAATAGCGGAGAACAAACGAAGAGACTACGGTAGGGTACGAAACCACCTCAAAGTTATTCTTTCGGATCAATCTATTCAAGAGTTCGTACTAGAATAACACCTTAAGACACAAATGAACCAAAACCCTAATGTCACCTAGATACTCCACTATCACCTCAAGTATCCGTTGGCATGATTATACGATATGCATCACACGATCTTAGATTCATCTATTGAACCAACACAAATGTAAGGGCATTCTTGTCCATCAGTAGTTTTGGTGATTGATGACAATGCCTTTGCGGACTAATCGTGTGTATTGAGCTTTTCAGATATATCATGAGTAAACACAATACGATTTGATGCCCCTCGAAGATTATTGAAGACGGTGTTTCTCTACGGTCCGGTTCGGTGGAGTTGAGTCGTAGGAAAGCCGTACTATTAAGAGAGGGTTTGCTTTGGAAAGGTTTGGGTGGAATCTCACGTACACATTCCCTTCTGCACCGCCTTTCCTCCAGCTCGTTGGAGTGTTCCTCCGTCTCACATTGTCCCTGCGAAATGAAGGCCTCTGTGTTGCTCTTCTCAGGCTAGCGGTAGTACTGCTCTTATGGCGGTAGTACCGTAGGCTCCCACGGTAGTACCGCTCCTCAGAGCGGTAGTACCGCGAGCTCTGGTCTGGCACCGCTGCTCAAGTGGTAGTAGGTGCGGATGTAATTTTTTACATCCGCGCTCCACGCAGTAGTACCATGCTGCGGCGCGGTAAGACCTCGGTGCTAGGCCAGGTTCAGTAGCAGGAGCGGAGGTAGGGGCGGATGTAATTTTTTACATCCGCACCCTTCACGGTAGTACCGCACCCTTGGTCGCCATAGTTCCATGTCGGATTTTCGCATGACAATTTCTCAGCGGAGGTAGTCACGAATGTAATTTTTTACATCTGTGCCTACCGGGCCTGGCCTGTGGCTGTCTTGCGATAGAACCGCATGGGGCCGCGGTAGTACTGCACCTGTGGATCTACCGCGCCCTGTTCGTGCTCCTTTATTTAGGTCTGGGCTCTGCGCGCCCACGGTAGTACCGCGGTCCACCGCGGTACTACCGCAGGCCCGTGCGGTAGTACCGCGCCTGTGGTGCGGTAGTTCCGTGGGTTGCGGGCTGAGTGGTGGGTAACGGTTGGAATTGTCCCCCCCCACTATAAAAGGGGGTCTTCTTCTCCAAGAAGACCCACCTCTTCCAACCCTAAACTCCATTGTTGCTCCAAGCTCCATTTTTGGTCGATCTCTCTCCCTAGCCAATCAAACTTGTTGATTTGCTCGGGATTGGGTGACAAGGCCCCGATCTACACTTCCACCAAGAGATATTCGATTCCCCCCACTAATCCCTAGCGGATCTTGTTACTCTTGGGTGTTTGAGCACCCTAGACGGTTGAGGTCACCTCAGAGCCAAAGTCCATTGCGGTGAAGCTTCGTGGTGTCATTGGGAGCCTCCAATTAAGTTGTGGAGATTGCCCCAACCTTGTTTGTAAAGGTTCGGTCGCCGCCTTCAAGGGCACTGATGGAGTCCTGGACTAGGGGGTGTCCAGATAGCCGAACTATCATCATCAGCCGGACTCCAAGACTATGAAGATACAAGATTGAAGACTTCGTCCCGTGTCCGGATGGGACTTTCCTTGGCGTGGAAGGCAAGCTTGGCAATACGGATATGTAGATCTCCTACCATTGTAACCGACTCTGGGTAATCCTAGCCCTCTCCGATTTCTATATAAACGGGATGGTTTTAGTCCATAGGAACCATCATACCATAGGCTAGCTTCTAGGGTTTAGCCTCCTTGATCTCGTGGTAGATCTACTCTTGTAATACCCACATCATCAATATCAATCAAGCAGGACATAGGGTTTTACCTCCATCAAGAGGGCCCGAACCTGGGTAAAACATCGTGTCCCTTATCTCCTGTTACCATCCGCCTAGACGCATAGTTCGGGACCCGCTACCTGAGATCCGCCGGTTTTGACACCGACATTGGTGCTTTCATTGAGAGTTCCTCTGTGTCGTCACAGATAGGCTCGATGGCTTCTTCGATCATCAACAATGATGCAGTCCAGGGTGAGACTTTTCTCCCCGGACAGATCTTTGTATTTGGTGGCTTTGCACTGCGGGCCAATTCGCTTGGCCATCTGGAGAAGATCGAAAATTACGCTCCTGGCTGTCAGGTCAGATTTGGAAGTTTGAACTTCACGGCTGACATCCATGGAGACTTGATCTTTGATGGATTCAAGCCACAGCCGAGCGCGCCGCACTGTCACGATGAGCATGATTTAGCTCTGCAGCCGGACAGTGCCCTGGAGGCCGCACACGAGCCCGCTCCGACCCTCGATTCGGAGCCGGCTGCGTAGATCGAGGACGGGTGGCTAGACACCGCCTCGGGGGCTGCAACCTCTACGGCGATGGAGCCGAATATTGGCCTTGTCCCTTGTGAAGCTCGTGACTCCGAGGAGCCGGACTCCTCGCCGGACTCCGAATCTCCGGCGACCCCTCCAATCAAATCCGATTGGGCGCCGATTATGGAGTTCACCGCTGCGGACATCTTTCAACACGCACGTTTCGGCGACATCTTGAGTTTGCTAAAGTATCTCTCGTTATCAGGAGAGACCTTGCCGGACTGCGGTCAGGACGGTTGGGATGTGGACGACGAAGAAATTCAAGGCCCACCCACCACCCACTTAGTAGCCACTGTCGACGATCTAACCGACATGCTAGACTTCGACTCCGAAGACATTGACGGTATGGACGATGATGCCGGAGACGACCAACAACCAGCGCCCACGGGGCACTGGAAAGGCACCTCAACTCACGACGTAGACATGGTGGATACACCAAAAGGAAGCGATAACGAGGAACAACGGGACGTGGCGAAGGACAACTCCCCCGACAAACAACCAAAACGGCGATGCAAGCGCCGCCCAAAGTCCCGCCTCGATAACAATGGAACCCATACTGACCCAGCCTTAGAGAAAGGCGAAGCAGTGGACGACGAACATTCCACCAAGCAACCATCCGAACAGGATGAATTGGACAAGCAACCCATCCCCGGCGAAAACAACAGTCCAGACGATCTCACGCCGGAGACATCACCAGAGCATGAGAACCTTCATAAAAGGCTCGTCGCCACTGCAAGAAGTTTGAAGAAGCAAAAGCAGAAGCTCAAAACAGTGGAGGACGCACTCAGAATGAGATGGAGCAAAGTACTCAATACCGCAGATAAATACGGCGATAGACACTAGGCAAAGAGCTACCCGAAGCACAAACTGTTGCCCGAATTTGACGAGGAGGCCATAGAGCCCCCACAGTCAAAAATGAAAGAGGTCGCCTGGCCGGATAGATGACCAGATGACAGGCTAAGAGTGGCAAGCGGCGCCGCACACAAGCCGGCACATGATCCACATAAGGATCCTCGCAAAAAGGATGGCCCGGTCAGGTCCATCTATGGGCCAAAAAAGAAGACTCCAGGGAGCAACACAACCCGCCGAGTGTTTGAAGACAACGGCACACCTAAATACAGGGGCGCCGCACACCCACTTGTTGGGGAACGTAGCAGAAATTCAACAATTTTCCTACGTATCACCAAGATCTATCTATGGAGAGACCAGCAACGAGTAGAAAGGAGAGTGCATCTACATACCCTTGTAGATCGCTAAGCAGAAGCGTTCAAGTGAACGGGGTTGATGGAGTCGTACTCGTCGTGATTCAGATCACCGATGATCAAGTGCCGAACGCACGGCACCTCCGCGTTCAACACACGTACAGCCCGGTGACGTCTCCCACGCCTTGATCCAGCAAGGAGAGAGGGAGAGGTTGAGGAAGACTCCATCCAACAGTAGCACAACGGCGTGGTGGTGATGGAGGAGCGTGGCAATCCCGCAGGGCTTCGCCAAGCACCATGGGAGAGGAGAAGAACTTGGGAGAGAGGGAGGGGCTGCACCAAAGGCATAAGGTGTGTTTGGGAGGCCCTCCTACCCCACTATATATAGGGATCCCAAGGGGGGTGCGCCAGCCCCTAGGAGATCCAATCTCCAAGGGGGCGGCGGCCAGGGGAGGAG
>NC_041385.1:830380229-830429830 GCF_002162155.2 Triticum dicoccoides
AGGCGCATGGGCCTCTTGGAGCTGGTGCCCTTGGCCCATGTAGGCCAAGGCGCACCCCCTACAGCCCATGTGGCCCCCCGGGGCAGGTGGCCCCACCCGGTGGGCCCCCGGGACCCTTCCGGTGGTCCCGGTACAATACCGATGACCCCGAAACTTGTCCCGATGGCCGAAACAGGACTTCCTATATATAAATCTTTACCTCCGGACCATTCCGGAACTCCTCGTGACGTCCGGGATCTCATCCGGGACTCCGAACAACATTCGGTAACCACATACAAGCTTCCTTTATAACCCTAGCGTCATCGAACCTTAAGTGTGTAGACCCTACGGGTTCGGGAGACATGCAGACATGACCGAGACGTTCTCCAGTCAATAACCAACAGTGGGATCTGGATACCCATGTTGGTTCCCGCATGTTCCACGATGATCTCATCGGATGAACCACGATGTCAAGGACTCAATCGATCCCGTATTCAATTCCCTTTGTCTATCGGTATGTTACTTGCCCGAGATTCGATCGTCGGTATCCAATACCTTGTTCAATCTTGTTACCGGCAAGTCACTTTACTCGTTCCGTAGCACATCATCCCGTGATCAACTCCTTGGTCACATTGCGCATATGATGATGTCCTACCGAGTGGGCCCAGAGATACCTCTCCGTTTACACGGAGTGACAAATCCCAGTCTCGATCCGCATAAAACAATAGATACTTTCGGAGATACCTGTAGTGCACCTTTATAGTCACCCAGTTACTTTGTGACGTTTGATACACCCAAAGCACTCCTACGGTATCCAGGAGTTACACGATCTCATGGTCAAAGGAAGAGATACTTGACATTGGCAAAGCTCTAGCCAATGAACTACACGATCTTTTGTGCTAGTCTTAGGATTGGGTCTTGTCCATCACATCATTCTCCTAATGATGTGATCCCGTTATCAACGACATCCAATGTCCATAGCCAGGAAACCATGACTATCTGTTGATCACAACGAGCTAGTCAACTAGAGGCTCACTAGGGACATATTATGGTCTATGTATTCACACGTGTATTACGATTTCCGGATAATACAGTTATAGCATGAATAAAAGACTATTATCATGAACAAAGAAATATAATAATAACACTTTTATTATTGCCTCTAGGGCATATTTCCAACAGTCTCCCACTTGCACTAGAGTCAATAATCTAGTTCACATCACCATGTGATTAACACTGACAGGTCACATCACCATGTGATCAACATCCAAAGAGTTTACTAGTGTCACTAAACTAGTTCACATCATCATGTGATCAAGACTCAATGAGATCTGGGGTTTGGTCATGTTCTGCTTGTGAGAGAGGTTTTAGTCAACGGGTCTGAACCTTTCAGATCCGTGTGTTCTTTACAAATCTCTATGTCATCTCCTAGATGTAGCTGCCACGCTCTATTTGGAGCTAATCCAAATAACTGTTCTACTTGGTGCTATTCTAAATTGTTGCTCCATTATATGTATCCGGTATCTCTACTCAGAGCTATCCGGATAGGTGTCAAGCTTGCATCGACGTAACCCTTTACGACGAACTCTTTTACCACCTCCATAATCGAGAAAAATTCCTTAGTCCACTAGTTACTAAGGATAACTTTGACCGCTGTCTGTGATCCATTCTTGGATCACTCTTGTACCCCTTGACTAACTCATGGAAAGGCACACTTCAGGTGCGGTACACAGCATAGCATACTGTAGAGCCTATGTCTTAAGCATAGGAGACGACCTTCGTCCTTTCTCTCTATTCTGCCATGGTCGAGCTTTAAGTCTTAACTTCGTACCTTACAACTCAGGCAAGAACTTCTTCTTTGACTGATCCATCTTGAACCCCTTCAAGATCATGTCAAGGTATGTGCTCATTTGAAAGTACCATTAAGCGTTTTGATCTATCCTTATAGATCTTGATGCTCAATGCTCAAGCAGCTTAATCCAGGCTTTCCATTGAAAAACACTTTCAAAACAACCCTATATGCTTTCCAGAAATTCTACGTCATTTCTGATCAACAATATGTCAAAAACATATACTCATCAGAAATTCTATAGTGCTCCCACTCACTTCTTTGGAAATACAAGTTTCTCATAAACTTTGTACAAACCCAAAATCTTTGATCATCATCAAAGCATACATTCCAACTCCGAGATGCTCACTCCAGTCCTTAGAAGGATTGCTGGAGCTTTGCATACTTATTAGCATCTTTCGGGATTGACAAAACCTTCCGGTTGTATCACATACAACCTTTCCTCATTAAAATCGTCGAGGAAACAATGTTTTGACATCCTATCTGCAAGATTTCATAAATAATGCAGTAATCGCTAATATAATTCCAACAGACTCTTAGCATTGCTACGAGTGAGAAAATCTCATCGTAGTCAACTCCTTGAACTTGTCGGAAAACATCTTAACGACAAGTCGAGCTTTCTTAATGGTGACATTTACCATCATTGTCCGTCTCCCTTTTGAAATCCATCTGTACTCATTAGCCTTAGGACCATCGAGCCGTTCTGCCAAAGTCTACACTTTGTTTTCATACATGGATCCTCTCTCGGATTTTATGGCCTCAAGCCATTTATCGGAATTCGGGCCCACCATCGCTTCTCCATAGCTCGTAGGTTCATTGTTGTCTAGCAACATGACTTCCAAGACAGGATTACCGTACCACTCTGAAGTAGTACGTATCCTTGTCACCCTACGAGGTACGGCAGTGATTTGATCCGAAACTTCATGATCAATATCATAAGCTTCCACTTCAATTGGTGTAGGTGCCACGGGAACAACTTCCTGTGCCCTGCTACACACTGGTTGAAGTGATGGTTCAATAACCTCATCAAGTCTCCACCATCCTCCCACTCAACTCTTTCGAGAGAAACCTTTCCTCGAGAAAGGACCCGATTCTAGAAACAATTCATATTGCTTTCGGATCTGAATTAGGAGGTATACCCAACTGTTTTGGGTGTCCTATGAAGATGTATTTTATCCGCTTTGGGTTCGAGCTTATCAATCCTGAAACTTTTTCACATAAGCGTCACAGCCCCAAACTTTTAAGAAACGACAACTTAGGTTTCTCTAAACCATAATTCACACGGTGTCATCTCAACGGAATTACGTGGTGCCCTATTTAAAGTGAATGTGGTTGTCTCTAATGCCTAACCCATGGACAATGGTGGTAATTCGATAAGAGACATCATGGTACGCACCATATCTAAAAGGGTGCAACTATGATGTTCGGACACACCATCACACTATGGTGTTCCAGGCGGTATTAATTATGAAACAATTTCCACAATGTCTTAATTGTGTGCCAAAACTCGTAACTCAGATATTCATCTCTATGATCGTATCATAGACATTTTATCCTCTTGTCACAATGATCTTCTACTTCACTCTGAAATTACTTGAACCATTCAATAATTCAGACTTGTGTTTCATCAAGTAAATATTCTCAACATCTACTCGAATCATCTGTGAAGTAAGAACATAACGATATTCACTGCATGCCTCAGTACTCATTCGACTGCACACATCAAAATGTGTTACTTCCAACAAGTTGCTATCTTGTTCCATCTTACTGAAAAATGAGGCTTTTCAGTCATCTTGCCCATGTGGTATGATTTGCATATCTCAAGTGATTCAAAATCAAGTGAGTCCGAACGATCCATTTGCATGGAGTTTCTTCATGGATATACGCCAATAGACATGGTTCGCATGTCTCAAACTTTTCAAAAAAACGAGTGAGTCCAAAGATCCATCAACATGGAGCTTCTTCATGCGTTTTATACCATTATGACTTACATGGCAGTGCCACAAGTAAGTGGTACTATCATTACTATCTTATATCTTTTGGCACGAAAATGTGTATCACTACGATCAAGATTCAATAAACCATTCCTTTAGGTGCAAGAGCACTTATTCAGGTTTAATACTAATCTTGATGGTAGAGGGAGCATGCGATGTTAGATCACATCAAACTTGGAAACACTTCCAACACATATCGTCAGCTCACCTTTAGCTAGTCTCCGTTTTATTCCGTAGCTTTTATTTCGAGTTACTAACACTTAGCAACCGAACCGGTATCTAATACCCTGGTGCTACTAGGAGTACTAGTAAAGTACACATTAACATAATGTATATCCAATATACTTCTATCGACCTTGCCAGCCTTCTCATCTACCAAGTATCTAGGGTAATCCTGCTCCAGTGGTTGTTCCCCTTATTACAGAAGCACTTAGTCTCGGGTTTGGGTTTAACCTCGGGTTTCTTCATTAGAGCAGCAGCTGATTTGCCGTTTCATGAAGTATACCTTCTTTCCCTTGCCCTTCTTGAAACTAGTGGTTTTACTAACCATCAACGATTGATGCTCCCTTTTGATTTCTACTTTCGCGGAGTCAAACATTGTGAATATCTCAAGGATCATCATATATGTCCTTGATATATTATAGTTCATCACGAAGCTCTAGCAGCTTGGTGGTAATGACTTCGGAGGAACTATCACTATTTCATCTGGAAGATCAACTCCCACTTGATTCAAGTGATTGTTGCACTCAGACAATCTGAGCACAAGCTCAACAATTGAGCTTCTCTCCTTAGTTTGCAGGCTAAGAAAATCGTCGGAGGTCTTATACCTCTTGACGTGGGCACGAGCCTGAAATCCCAATTTCAGCCCTCGAAACATCTCATATGTTCCGTGACGTTTCGAAAACGTCTTTGGTGCCTCTACTTAAACCATTTAATTGAACTATCACGTAGTTATCAAAACGTGTATGTCCGATGTTCGCAACATCGACAAACGACGTTGGGGTTCAGCACACCGAGCGGTGCATTAAGGACATAAGCTTTATACTGATCGCATAATCGCTACTATCAACTTTCAACTATAATTTTCTCTAGGATCATATCTAAACAGTAGAACTATAGCGCGAGCTACGACATAATTTGCAAAAGGTCTTTTGACTATGTTCAGGATAATTGAGTTCATCTTATGAACTCCCACTTAGATAGACATCCCTCTGGTCATCTAAGTGATCACATGATCCGAGTCAACTAGGCCGTGTCCGATCATCACGTGAGACGGACTAGTCATCATCGGTGAACATCTTCATGTTGATCGTATCTACTATACGACTCATGCTCGACCTTTCGGTCTCCGTGTTCCGAGGCCATGTCTGCACATGCTAGGCTCGTCAAGTTAACCCTAAGTGTTTTCGCTGTGTAAAACTGTCTTACACCCGTTGTATGTGAACGTAAGAATCCATCACACCCGATCATCACGTGGTGCTTAGAAGCGATGAACTGTAGCAACGGTGCACAGTTAGGGGAGAACACTTCTTGAAATTTTGTAAGGGATCATATTATTTACTACCGTCGTTCTAAGCAAACAAGATGCATAAACATGATAAACATCACATGCAATCAAATAGAGTAGTGACATGATATGGCCAATATCATATAGCTCCTTTGATCTTCATCTTCGGGGCTCCATGATCATCTTGTCACCGGCATGACACCATGATCTCCATCATCATGATCTCCATCATCGTGTCTTCATGAAGTTGTCACGCCAACGACTACTTCTACTTCTATGACTAACGCATTTAGCAATAAAGTAAAGTAGTTTACATGGCGTTCTTCAATGACACGCAGGTCATACAATAAATAAAGACAACTCCTATGGCTCCTGCCGGTTGTCATACTCATCGACATGCAAGTCGTGAATCCTATTACAAGAACATGATCAATCTCATACATCACATATCATTCATCACATTCTTCTTGGCCATATCACATCACAAAGCATACCCTGCAAAAACAAGTTGGACGTCCTCTAATTGTTGTTTGCATGTTTTACGTGGCTGCTATGGGTTTCTAGCAAGAACGTTTCTTACCTACGCAAGACCACAACGTGATATGCCAATTGCTATTTACCCTTCATAAGGACCCTTTTCATCGAATCCGTTCCGACTAAAGTGGGAGAGACTGGCACCCGCTAGCCACCTTATGCACCAAGTGCATGTCAATCGGTGGAACCTGTCTCACGTAAGAGTACGTGTAAGGTCGGTCCGGGCCGCTTCATCCCACAATACCGTCGAAACAAGATTGGACTAGTAACGGTAAGCATATTGAACAAAATCAACGCCCACAACTACTTTGTGTTCTACTTGTGCAAAGAATCTACGCAATGGACCTAGCTCATGATGCCACTGTTGGGGAACGTAGCAGAAATTCAACAATTTTCCTACGTATCACCAAGATCTATCTATGGAGATACCAGCAACGAGTAGAAAGGAGAGTGCATCTACATACCCTTGTAGATCGCTAAGAAGAAGCGTTCAAGTGAACGGGGTTGATGGAGTCGTACTCGACGTGATTCAGATCACCGATGATCAAGTGCCGAACGCACGGCACCTCCGCGTTCAACACACGTACAGCCCGGTGACGTCTCCCACGCCTTGATCCAGCAAGGAGAGAGGGAGAGGTTGAGGAAGACTCCATCCAACAGCAGCACAACGGCGTGGTGGTGATGGAGGAGCGTGGCAATCCCGCAGGGCTTCGCCAAGCACCATGGGAGAGGAGAAGAACTTGGGAGAGAGGGAGGGGCTGCACCAAAGGCATAAGGTGTGTTTGGGAGGCCCTCCTACCCCACTATATATAGGGATCCCAAGGGGGGGTGCGCCAGCCCCTAGGAGATCCAATCTCCAAGGGGGCGGCGGCCAGGGGAGGAGTCCTCCCCCCCCAAGGCACCTAGGAGGTGCCTTCCCCTGCTGGGACTCTTCCTTTAGGGTTTCCCCAGGCGCATGGGCCTCTTGGGGCTGGTGCCCTTGGCCCATGTAGGCCAAGGCGCACCCCCTACAGCCCATGTGGCCCCCCGGGGCAGGTGGCCCCACCCGGTGGGTCCCCGGGACCCTTCCGGTGGTCCCGGTACAATACCGATGACCCCGAAACTTGTCCCGATGGCCGAAACAGGACTTCCTATATATAAATCTTTACCTCCGGACCATTCCGGAACTCCTCGTGACGTCCGGGATCTCATCCGGGACTCCGAACAACATTCGGTAACCACATACAAGCTTCCTTTATAACCCTAGCGTCATCGAACCTTAAGTGTGTAGACCCTACGGGTTCGGGAGACATGCAGACATGACCGAGACGTTCTCCAGTCAATAACCAACAGCGGGATCTGGATACCCATGTTGGCTCCCACATGTTCCACGATGATCTCATCGGATGAACCACGATGTCAAGGACTCAATCGATCCCGTATTCAATTCCCTTTGTCTATCGGTATGTTACTTGCCCGAGATTCGATCGTCGGTATCCAATACCTTGTTCAATCTTGTTACCGGCAAGTCACTTTACTCGTTCCGTAACACATCATCCCGGATCAACTCCTTGGTCACATTGCGCATATGATGATGTCCTACCGAGTGGGCCCAGAGATACCTCTCCGTTTACACGAAGTGACAAATCCCAGTCTCGATCCACATAAAACAATAGATACTTTCGGAGATACCTGTAGTGCACCTTTATAGTCACCCAGTTACTTTGTGACGTTTGATACACCCAAAGCACTCCTACGGTATCCAGGAGTTACACGATCTCATGGTCAAAGGAAGAGATACTTGACATTGGCAAAGCTCTAGCAAATGAACTACACGATCTTTTGTGCTAGTCTTAGGATTGGGTCTTGTCCATCACATCATTCTCCTAATGATGTGATCCCGTTATCAACGACATCCAATGTCCATAGCCAGGAAACCATGACTATCTGTTGATCACAACGAGCTAGTCAACTAGAGGCTCACTAGGGACATATTGTGGTCTATGTATTCACACGTGTATTACGATTTCCGGATAATAGAGTTATAGCATGAATAAAAGACTATTATCATGAACAAAGAAATATAATAATAACACTTTTATTATTGCCTCTAGGGCATATTTCCAACACCACTATGTTTTACCGATGAGGTACTGGATCATGAATTTCCAGCGGGATTCAAACCCGTAAACATAGAGGCATATGACGGAACAACAGACCCCGGAGTCTGGATTGAGGATTATATCCTACACATACATATGGCCAGAGGACACGATCTCCATGCCATAAAATACCTACCCCTCAAGCTCAAAGGGCCAGCTCGGCATTGGCTCAAAAGCCTCCCAGAAAATACCATTGGAAGTTGGGAAGAGCTCGAGAATGCGTTTCGAGCAAATTTTCAGGGGACTTATGTCCGGGCTCCGGATGCAGACGATTTAAGTCACATAACTCAACAACCCAGAGAGTCAGCACGCAAATTCTGGAACAGGTTCCTCACCAAAAAGAACCAAATAGTCGACTGTCCGGACGTCGAAGCCTTAGCAGCCTTTAAGCATAACGTCCGAGACGAATGGCTCGCCAGACACCTCGGCCAGGAAAAACCGAGAACATTGGCCGCGCTAACAAGCCTCATGACCCGCTTGTGCGCGGGGGAAGATAGCTGGCTGGCAAGATGCAGCACCAGCGACTCGAGTACATCCAAGGTCAAGGATGGAAATGGAAAATCACGACGCAGAAAAGATCAGCGCCGGAATAAGGAAAATGGCCCAAATAGCACGGCGGTCAATGCCGGGTTCAAAAGCTCTCGGCCGAATAATAAAACACTGCCTCTTAAGGACAACAGTGATGAGCTATCCAACCTAAATAAAATCTTGGATAGGATATGTCAAATCCATAGTACCCCCGGGAAGCCTGCAAACCATACCCACAAAGATTGTTGGGTCTTCAAGTAGTCCGGCCGACTTAACGCCGAACACAAGGGGCTCGACACACCAAGCGAAGACTACGTCGAACCCCACAAGCAGCACACCGGAAAACAGTAGACTTTCCCACCAGAAGTCAAAACAGTGAACTCACTTCATGTGATAACAAGGAAAAATAGTGCGGCACCTGCTAAAACACGCGCCGCACGGTCCACCCCGGCAGAGTCCGAAATTGGATGTTTAAACCAATTACTTTCGACCATCAGGATTACTCCAGATGTGTTCGAAATGCAGGAGGGACTGCTTTGGTAGTGGATCCCATAATCGACGGACTACAATTCACACAAGTCCTAATGGATGGCGGCAGCGATATAAACCTGCTATACCAGGACACCATCCGCAGAATGGGGATAGACCCTACCAAAATTCACCGTAGCAGCACTTCCTTCAAAGGAGTGACGCCAGGCCTTTACGCCAATTGTATAGGCTCTGTACTACTAGAGGTCGTGTTCGGTTCCTCCGACAACCTCCGTCGCGAAAAGCTCATTTTCCATATCGCCCCATTCAAAAGTAGCCATCAAGCTCTACTGGGACGCGAAGATTTCGCCAGCTTTAACGCAATACCGCATTACGCGTCTCTTACGCTTAAAATGCCCGGTCCACGCGGCATAATCTCATTAAAGGGTAGCTCCGAGTGTTCCTCGACCACGGAAAACGTGAGACTGCCTTGACAGCCACACACTAATCCGACCTTGCTGGCCAAAGCCCCTAAAAATAGGTCATTCAGACCTCGGACACGGTTAGGCGAGTCCGGCATAAATAAACAAGGGGCTTCCCAGCCGCATACCTCTTTACAAGGGGCTGCACGTATAAACAATGAGAGCCAATAAAGCTCAACTTTATTCATCTTCCAAATCATACTTTATTTTAAATACATCTTTTGCACGATATTTTTTCCAAACTAAGTTCTTCTCTTTTACAGATGACGCACGTGCTACACCCGTCCAGGATACAATACAACGGAGACACAGGTGTAGACGTGCAGCAGGGACCCGTTGCAAGGATTCTTTTCAGACCTCGGACACGGTTAGGCGAGTCCGGCATAAATAAACCTTTCTTACTGTCTCTTGTTGATACACATCCCCCGGTTTCCTACCATAACCGAGGAGGAGGCTGGCGTTTTGGCATCGGCCATGTCAGAAGTTCTCGCCCGTACCTGGACACTAGGGGCTTAGGGCATTGTTTTGCCCGGTATCATAAAGACCGAATACCTCAGGGAGTGTTCGGCGTCTCAAGTTAGGCCTTATATGCATCAGCTCCGAATCATGTCTTTGGTCAAATGTTGGGTTTGCCCGGCTCCTGTGTTTTGCTTCCTTACATTCCGTTCCATCGGCTAATGCGGCACCAGGAGAACTACTGCGATTGTGCCCCGGTTCGGCCGGGCGAGCACCTCAGTAGAGAAAGCCGAAAACTGACTGTCATGATATAGCGAGAGACTGGTCAACCACTCAATCGACTACTGGAATTTTTAGAATTCCTCCGCTTTGACGAAGGACCGCTTCCCGGTCAGGCACATACGCGCCCCGAGTTCGGAAAGCGCGGTGCCTCTAGGGGCTATATCGTAGCCCCACCATCGAGCTCCTATGGCTAAGTGAAAGTGATAAAGCATTATAGTCCGGTTGCCTAGTTTGCTATGCTATCACCTCCTTCAAAGGACCAAGACGTTGGATTAAGTGTGAAAAAGCGCTTTTTTTGCAAACAGCACCGCACCATGTGCGTGGGGGCTGAAGCCAAAGACTGCCATCTTTCGGGTTATACATACATATACGGCCGCACAGGAGATAGTTCAATACTTGAATGCACAAGTATAAAAAACTGTTACATTATAAATATGATCTCACAAATTATACATGTCATTTGAACATAACATCTTTCGAGCACTGCGACTCTATTAAACAAGCGCCCTGCAGGACTTCCTCAAAATAGTGCTCGGCGGGTAATCGGCTTTTGTCCGAACCTCAGGATGCAACATCGGTGGCATCCATATCCGCCCAGTATGTCTTAACACGGGCGAGAGCCATCCGTGCACCCTCTATGCATGCCGACCGCTTCATCGCCTGGATATGCGGCACCGCCCCAAGGAATTGCTGCAACAAGCCAAAATAACTCTCCGGCTTGGGCCTTTCTGGCCACAGATGAGCCAGCACATCCGTCATGGCAAGTCCGGACAATCTATTCAACTCAGCCCACTCAGCCAACCGATCAGTCAACGGAAGTGGACGCTCCGGACTATGGAATTGAGACCAGAAAAGCTCTTCCATTTCGTGATCCTTCTGGCTTCGGAACTGCACGACTGCGTTTGTCGCACTCGCAGCCTAATCCAGATAAGGATCCTCCGCACCCCACAATTGGCCCAACTAAGCATACTTCGGATCCGTGAACTTCCTACGCTGCAGACAGGGCTTTCCAGCCGCAATGTCTCCGGCCTGACGTAGTTCCTCCTTCATAGCCCGCATCGCACAACAGGTATCCTTGGCTTCGGCGACGGCCTTCTTCAGGTCCTCTTGCTCCGCTTGGCGTTCTCTTTCAAGAACCTCATAGCGGTCGGTAGCATCTTTTAATTTCACGGCCATTTCGGCCATCTCCTCCCTGCTTTGGCAGTGAGCAGCCTTTTCGGCTTTTAGCTCTTCCGCTGCCTTCGAGGCAGCCGCATCACTTTTCCCGGCTTGCTCCTTGGCTTGAGCAAGCTCTGCTCGAAGGTCTTCCACAGCAGCGGCACCATCTGCATCAAGCATACAAATTGTAAGGAACGGGCATTAGCTCCCTTACTAGGTGACCACGGAGAAACCACCTACCTTGTGACTCGTCAAGTCGTTTATTGACCAGCGCGATGTCCGCATCCGCAACATCGAGATGCCGCTTTAGCTCGGCAACTCCATCAGTCCGACTGGCCACCGAACGTTCCACCACCTGCATAGGAAAGGCGACATTCTATAACTGAGATTATGATTCTCGGCACGTTGTCGCTGTCGACAACATACCAAGTCTCAGGGGCTACTATCTATACAGGGCGCACTCCATGTGCAAAACTGTCAAAAGATATGTCATTTTTTGCATACCTCAAACCCCGTCAGCAAACTTCCGATGGCCTCATGCAACCCGCTCTCGGCGGATGAGATCCTTTCAATCACCATACTCATTAATGTGCGGTGATCTTCTGAGATAGACGCCCTCTCGAGCAAATCCTGCAGCTCCACCGGCCGTACTCCAGTGGGTGCCGAACTCCCCGGCTCCGCCGGACTCGGCGAGACCCTCCATGCCGACACCTCAGGGTCGTCCGCCCCGCCCGACGGGGCGGCAGATGGAGGCGTTTCGCTCTCCATCATCTCCGGACGAAGGTCCCCCGAAGATGAGCTCTGCTGAGAAGGGCTGAGATCCGAACTACAAGGTGAAAACTTCGGTTACCCTTAGAAATAAAGTAGGGATGTCCACTATTACAAAACTCCCTCTTTTTACTTACGGCTCAGTGGAGGGCTGATTCCTTTGAGGAGACTGTGCGGCCGGGGCTCTTCCCGGCACAGGACCTTCCGGTGCAGATTTCTTTCCCCGCTTTGAGGCCTTGGCCTCCGGGTCTTCGGAAGCGGTCCTCTTCTCCGCCTAGAGGGAGGGATTCTCGATTCCCCCCTTACTGAAAGCCTCCTTGGCAGAGGTGGTAGTTTCCCTGTGCCCCCCTTTGCCCTCCTTCGAAGGTGCAACCTCCAATATTTTGATTAACATGGGATCCGGCGTGGTCTCAGGGAGAGGGGCCGGACACCGTATCAGTTTTGCTTGAGCTATCCACTCCTGTCCAAGGGATAGCTGGTTAAAAGGCAAACCCATGATAAATAAATGGACAATGTGTCCGGACACAGGGCTACTTACTTGAGTATCCGGGCGATTGCAGCTTAGGCCAGCGTCCTCGGTCAAGTCCGGACGCTTCTCTTGTGATCCGAAGAACAGTTTGTACATCTCCACGGGTGTCAAACCCATGAAGTGTTGGAGAGCTCGTGGTCCCTCCGGATTAAATTCCCACTGGCGGAGGGGGCGACGATTGCAGGGCAGAAGGCGCCGAATCAGCATAACCTGTGCCACCACGACCAGATTGATCTCCCTTTCTTGGAGGTCTTGAATCCGGACCTGCAACAGGGGTACGTCTTTGGACAGCCCCCAGTCAAGCCCTTTGGTGACCCATGACGTCAGCCGTTGTGGAGGGCCCGGGCGAAAGGCGGGCGGCGGCCTCTGCCTGCTGCCCCGGGGAGCGGTGATATAGAACCACTCCTGTCGCCACAAGCCGAGCTCCTCCTGAAAAGAGCCCTCGGGCCATGGAGCATCGTCCCTCTTGCTTATAACCGCCCCGCCGCACTCTGCCTGACGCCCCTCAATCATATTCGGCTCCACGTTGAAGGTTTTGAGCCACAAGCCGAAGTGAGGGGTAGTGCGAAGGAAGGCTTCGCAGACGACAATGAATGATGAGATGTGGAGGATGGACTCCGGAGCCAAGTCATGGAATTCCAGCCCATAGTAAAACATGAGCCCCCTCACGAAGGGATCCATCGGGAAGCCTAAACCCCGACGGAGGTGAGACACGAACACGACACTCTCGCCAGGCTCGGGAGTAGGAATAACTTGCCCTTGGGAAGGCAACCTATGCGAAATCTCGTAGGTTAAGTACTTGGCATCTCTCAGCTTTAGCACGTCCTCTTCCGTGACAGAGGAGGGCATCCACCAGCCTCGTAGGTCGGAGCCGGACATTGTCGAATGTCGAAAGTACCCAAAACTGGAGCCCTGGGTGTTGGAACTCGGGGCGAGGGGCGGATTCGATTGAGATTGAAGAAAAAGAACGGGCCTTGGTCTCATTATAAAGAGGGAGAATACCAAGAGCCATCCCTGTGACCGTTTGGAACCCGCCTTCGATGGAGGGGGCATGGCAACGGGCGCGGTTGGGTTGCCCATGTCCATATTGATGAGAATCCCGGAATGAGGGGAACACGATCTCTGCTTTGACAAGATGTGCCAAGGAAACCGCTTCGCTAAACGCGCGGAGGTGGTATAATAAAAACGATTCGAATAAAGGCTTGGTTGTGGTGTGACATCACGCCACGAAATACGTCAGCAGATTGAACTTGTGTAAATATTATTCTCTCTACGGTGGTATGTGGAATTTATTTTGCAGAGCTGGACACTATCCTGGTGTTTGCAATCTTCTATAAATTATTCGGAGGAGGAACCCGCCTTGCAATGCCGAAGACAATGTGCGCGCCGGACTCGTCGTCATTGAAGCCTGGTTCAGGGGCTACTGAGGGAGTCCTGGACTAGGGGGTGTCCGGATAGCCGAACTATCATCATCAGCCGGACTCCAAGACTATGAAGATACAAGATTGAAGACTTCGTCCCGTGTCCGGATGGGACTTTCCTTGGCGTGGAAGGCAAGCTTGGCGATACGGATATGTAGATCTCCTACCATTGTAACCGACACTGTGTAACCCTAGCCCTCTCCGGTGTCTATATAAACCGGACGGTTTTAGTCCATAGGAACAATCATACCATAGGCTAGCTTCTAGGGTTTAGCCTCCTTGATCTCGTGGTAGATCTACTCTTGTAATACCCACATCATCAATATCAATCAAGCAGGACATAGGGTTTTACCTCTATCAAGAGGGCCCGAACCTGGGTAAAACATCGTGTCCCTTGTCTCCTGTTACCATTCGCCTAGACGCACAGTTCGGGGCCCCCTACCCAAGATCCGCCAGTTTTGACACCGACGGGCACCAATAGTGGAATCACGGCATCTCGCATTGTGTGAGGTCATGAGGAGATTACGGTGGCCCTAGTGGCTTCTTGGGGAGCATTGTGCCTCCACACCGCTCTAACAGAGACGTACTTCCCCTCAAAAGGAAGGAACCTCAATAACACATCCTCGTCTCCACCGACTCCACTCTTGGTTATCTCGTACCTCTACTTGTGCAAGCTTATTTGTGTGGCTTACCTTGCTTGCTTGTGTGCTTGTTGTTATTGCATCATATAGGTTGCTCACCTAGTTGCATATCTAGACAACCTACTTTGATGCAAACTTTAAATTGGTAAAGAGAAGTATTAAAAAGTGTTAGTTGCCTATTCACCCCCCGCTCTAGTCAACTATATTGATCCTTTCACCAAAGTACTTCAAAGAGTGCCCCAAAGTTTCTACCGGAGAATCAAGAACGTGTGCCAACCCCAATGCATAGGTTCAAGGGCGGAACCCACAAGTTGGTCACAAAAACATACATCAAGTGGCACATGATATCCCATTGTCACCACAGATAAGCACAATAAGACATACATCAAGTGTTCTCATAAAAGACTCAATCCGATAAGATAACTTCAAAGGGAAAACTCAATTCGTCACAAGAGAGTAGAGGGGGAGAAACATCATAAGATCCAACTATAATAGCAAAGCTCGGGATACATCAAGATCGTGCCATAGAGGGAACATGAGAGAGAACACGAGAGAGAGAGAGATCAAACACATAGCTAGTGGTACATACCCTCAGCCTAGAGGGTGAACTACTCCCTCCTCGTCATGGATAGTGCTGGGATGATGAAGATGGCCACCGGTGAAGGATCCCCCCTCCGGCAGGGTGCCGGGAAGGGCTCCCAAGAGGTTTCTGGTGGCTACAGAGGCTTGCGGCGGCGGAACTCCCGATCTATCTTGATATTCGATGTTTTTAGGGTACGAGGGAATATATAGGCGAAAGAAGTCGGTCGGGGGAGCCTCTAGGGGCCCACGAGCGAGTAGGGCGCGCCCCCCTGTCTCGTGGCTTCCTCGATGACCCCCCGGCTTGCACTCCAAGTCTCCTGGATCATAATCTTTCCAAAAATCACGCTGCCGAAGGTTTCATTCCGTTTGGACTCCGTTTGATATCCCTTTTCTTTGAAATACCGAAACAGGCAATAAAACAACAATATGGGCTGGGCCTCCGGTTAATAGGTTAGTCCCAAAAGTAATATAAAAGTGTATAATAAAGCCCATAATCATTCAAAATAGATAATATAATAGCATGAATGCTTCATAAATTATAGATACGTTGGAGACGTATCAAGCTTCACCACTTCTCTCCCAATATCATCACGTATCTCGTTGCGTTCGTGTCTATGTGTGAAAACTTCTTGGGTTGTCGACCGCAGTGGGGTCTCTTCAAACACATTTTCACAGTCCGTTCCCAAACCGTGAAGAAGGCAAATCCAAATGACGAGAGGACACACATGATCCAGCTGTGCGGGGGTTTTGGAATTCAGATGAGGAAGAGGAGCACTTTTCCTCCTATGGCACTTCCCAAGTCGGTTAGGGGCTGGTAGTCGACCTGGTTCTACTGCCAGGACATTGCAACCCTAGGTCAGTCGACCGGTCTTCCTCCCTTTTCCCTAGATCGAGTCCAGCAACCTTCTTCACTGATTGTGACCGCAACAGAGAAAGTAGAGACAGATATGTTGGTCGAGAGGGTAGTTCAGATGGTCCATCAGGGTGTAAGTAGCATGGATTTGTTGGAGGTGTTTCTCAGTTGACGCATCCAGCCGCTCCAAGCCCATGACCACTCGACGTGGATGTACTCGGGCTCTAACAACACCACTTGGGTCTACCCAGAGGAGGTTTCCGATGAGACGGTGGCTCTGTGGCTGAGGAGCATTACCGAATACAAAGATAACCCCAGGGGGCCAGGAGAGTCGATCCATTCGACAATGACAACCAGCTGGACAAGGTCAGACCCTTACTACCGAGTGTGCTTCAATCTTTCTTGCAACTGTTTCTGAATCCAACTGATGTTAGACTAACCTCTTGCCTTGCAGGTTTATACTGAGATGTATTCGATGCTGAACAGGGAACAAGCCCAGGATCAAGTCCAGGAGGGACCGGATAGCGCAGAAGAGAGTGCCGACTAGCAATCTCCTGGCAATGAAGATGTGGAAGAGAATGAGGAGTCTGATGATGAAGAAGAGGAGGTCGACTCACCACCTTGCACAGAGCGTCGATCCAAGCAGTTCCATGATCCAGCGGGCGGGCGTGACAAAACTGTGGCTTCGAGTATGCAAGTGCATAAGCGCACTCGGACTTCGACTCCGGAGCCGTCAGAGAAGATCGCCAAGCAGCCCATGGTTGCCCTTCAAAGTCTCTGAAGACCTTGCCCAAGATCAAGATGGATGTTCAAGTTGCTTCTGCGTGAGTGTTCTGTCTTTCTGTGTTTTCCTACTGACTCTTACTTCTGCTCTGACCGAGTGGATTATGAACTTTTCAGTGTTGCAACTTCCGGGACCTCCATGGATGTTGACAAGGCCCAACGTGATGAAGAGACTGACGATGCGGCTACTTCCAAAGTTGGTACAATCTTGCAATCTTGAACTTGTTTTGTCGACTGGGTTGTCGGTCGATTGAGCAACTATGGTTGTATTTTGTTGTAGCTCCACGGGACGTCATTGAGCATCCAGAGGACGATGAAGAAGTGCCTCTGAAAACTACGAGAAGGAGGGGCAGGGCTTCGAGCAGGAGGACGGCCATAAGCCAGGAGCCTCAGTCGACATCAGCGCCGGAGGCGGTGGTACAGCAATCCGGAGATCCGGCTCGGGCCAATGTTTCTTTCGCCAATCCATTATCAACTGAACGTCCCTCGGCGTCGACTGCTGATACGTCCATTTTGCATCATGCTTTCATATTGATATTTATTGCATTATGGGCTTTTATTACATGATATATCATAATACTTATGCCTATTCTCTCTTATTTCACAAGGTTTACATGAAGAGGAAGAATGTCGGCAGCGGGGATTCTAGGCTCGAAAAGGAGCAAGTATTAGAGACCTATTCTGCACAGCTCCAAAAGTCCTGAAACTCCACAAAAGTCACTTTTGGAATTAATAAAAAATGCTGGCGAAGGAATCAACATCAGGCGGACCACACCCTGTCCACGAGGGTGGGTGCCCCCCCTAGGGTGTGCCCCCCTACCTCGTGGGCCCCTGATAGCCCTCTGGTGGCCATCTTCTACTATATTAAGTATTTAACCCTGGAAAAAATCAGAGGCAGGCTTACGGGATGAAACTCCGCAGCCACGAGGCGGAACCTTGGCGTAACCAATCTACACCGGCGGAGCTGTTCTGCCGGGGAAACTTCCCTCCGGGAGGGGGAAATCATCACCAATGATCCTCTCATCGGGAGGGGGTCAATCTCCATCAACATCTTCACCAGCACCATCTCCTCTCAAACCCTAGTTCATCTCTTGTATCCAATCTTTGTACCAAAACCTCATATTGGTACATGTGGGTTGCTAGTAGTGTTGATTACACCTTGTAGTTGATGCTAGTTGGTTTATTTGGTGGAAGATCATATGTTCAGATCCTTAATGCATATAAATACCCCTCTGATTATGAACATGAATATGATTTGTGAGTAGTACATTTATTCCTGAGGATATGGGAGAAGTCTTGCTATAAGTAGTCATGCGAATTTGGTATTCGATCGATATTTTGATGAGATGTATGTTGTCTATCCTCTAGTGGTGTTATGTGAACGTCGACTACATGACACTTCACCTTTGATTGGGCCTAGAGGAAGGCATTGGGAAGTAATAAGTACATGATGGGTTGCTAGAGTGACAGAAGCTTAAACCCTAGTTTATGCGTTGCTTCGTAAGGGGCCGATTTGGATCCATATGTCTCACGCTATGGTTAGGTTTACCTTAATACTTCTTTTGTAGTTGCGGATGCTTGCAATAGGGGTTAATCATAAGTGGGATGCTTGTCGAACAAAGGGCAGTACCCAAGCACCGGTGCACCCACATATCAAATTATCAAAGTAACGAACGCGAATCATATGAGCGTGATGAAAACAAGCTTGACAATAATTCCCATGTGTCCTCGAGAGCGCTTTTCTCATATAAGAACTTGTCCAGGCTTGTTCTTTGCTACAAAAAGGATTGGGCCACCTTGCTACACCTTATGTACTTTCATTGTTTGTTACCCGTTACAAATTATCTTATCACAAAACTATCTGTTACCTACAATTTCAGTGCTGGCAGAGAATACCTTACTGAAAACCGCTTGTCATTTCCTTCTGCTCCTCGTTGAGTTCGACACTCTTACTTATCAAAAGGAATACGGTAGATCCCCTACACTTGTGGGTCATCAACTGGTCAAGTCTCTGCTTCGTCTAAACAACTCCATGCTTCAGATCTTGTGATCGGTGTGACTGTACTGCCGTCATCGCTCTTTGCTGCACATCGCACTCCAAACGACCCAGTGGGTGCCACCAAGGAAACCCTACTCCAAGCAAACCTTATGAAGGAGCAGATGAAGGTGGTGCATGAGGCCAGTCAAGCTGCCTACAATGCCAGCTCTGCTCTCCATGTCAATATCAAGGTCAGTTGGTTTCTGACTGATCTCTCGATTTGATTTTAGCCTTGCTACGATGTGGTAGTTGCAACTGCTACTTCATTGTCCGTAAGATGTCCCTGTATGAGCGTTTTGGAACTATTATGTGCATCTATCATGAGTCTACATTTTGCAGCCAATCACACACTGGGTGTTTTCAATTAGTGTCTTCTACTTGAGTCGACCAAGTTGAGTCGAGTGTATCTCTGAACCAATTGGGGCACTCAAACTGCACCCACTGGGTGTATTCCCCGAGACCGCTGTCAGATATTTGATGCGGCGGGGGTCTTTGTCGATTGTCACTTCATTATTCTTTCACTCTGTTGAATAGTTGGATCCGAGTGGAATCTAGACCGATGGGGGGACGCAGAGTGCACCCACTGGGTGTAGTCCCCGAGACCGTGGTCGACTGCTCGCAGTCGGCTGGGGTCTGAGAATCTCTCTCCTCTTTTTTTGCATACTCATGCTGGGCAGACCATGTAGAGTGGAAAACCAGACCAGTGGGGGCACGCCAAGTGCACCCACTAGGTGTAATCCCCGAGAATACTGTTGAATGTTTGATTCAGTGGTAGTCTTAGAGAAATTTTCGCTGTGATTGACCTTTGTTTCTGTCGACTGATATATCTTATTTGCTGACTACAGAAATCTTGTGATCTTGGAGCCCAATTTGGTGAACTGGAGAAGAAGCAGATCAGCCACAACCTGGACCTGGAGCTGGCCAAGAATAATCTCCAGAAAGCCTAGGAAGAAGCAGCTACCGGGAGGTAATAATTCGTCAACGGTCCACCTTATGACTTTTTTTTATTTTTAGTCTCTTGAACCGAGTGACTCCATTCGAACAGATGTGTGTAGTGAAAACCGTCAACTCCAAGCTCGTTTGAAGAATGCTATTTCTTTAGAGAAAATGAAGCAGGCTCTGGAGAAGAAGGATCAAGACCTTGCCGCAGCACAAAAGGAGGCGCAAGAGAAAACGACACTTGCCGATAAGAAGCTGGCATCATTCAACAAGTTGGAAGAGGAGAACTCCAAGCTGAAGACTGTCGTTACCGAAGCCAACAAGGAGGTTGCGAGGCTGAAGAAGGACAAGGATAACTGGACTGACAAGGTCGGAAGTCTCACGGCGAAGAAGGGAGAACTGGAGGCTTATCTGGGACGGCTTGCTGAGAAACTGGTCTTGAAGCTTGAAGGTATTTCCTCTTATCCGACTGATTTGCTAATGTCAACTGTCACATCTTATTTAACTGTCGACTCACCGCTTTTCCGACTATGCAGAATTTTGTCAAGACTTCAAAGCAGAGACTGGGCGGATCGAGACAGGTCTTGACCCCATAAACTCTCCTGTCAAAGATGACGTCGCGATGAACATGCAGCGGTTGGAGTCTCGGCTGGACAGTGCTGTGTATTATCTTGCTCGTTTGAAGGTGGCGATGTCGTAGATTGACACTAAACTCTGGCCTCAGGCGGAACTCCAGAATGATCTCGAGTCTCTGATGGCTCAATTGAATTTAATCCCTAGTCGAGTGCAAGAGTGGAAGAAGTCGTCTACTTGCTACGGCGCCGATGTGGCTCTATCGTTGGTCCGAGTCCATTGCAAGGATGTCAGAGAAGACAAGTCGGCGGCTCTCAAGGTTGCCAACACCAAGATTCTCAGCTTTCAATCCTTCATGGACACCTTCATCGACGCCGCTACTCGTATCGTAGACATCATTTATCTTGACAGCTTCATCAAGCCAGCAAGTCCTCCTCCCGCCAAGTGAACAAACATTATGCCCCACCTTTATTTGCCTCGGAAGGCCGAGTGGTTTTATAACCGTTAAACTCTGTCAGGCCTGATGCCTGAGTACTTCTTCCCATTGTGGTTCTGAACTTTCGCAGGATTTATCTGAACTTGGTTTTCTTTGAATATGACGGCTTTGCCTTTATCACCTTCGAATGTTTTTTGCTTGTGAGTGGGACTTGACCTTTCCACTCTCCGTCGAGTGGCTCTAATGATGTGATCGATCGACACCTCATCATCCTTGCGGATCGGGATGGAGCATACGTTGTACTTGTGACGCAGCTCTGGCAATGTGTTCAATCAAGCAGGACGTAGGGTTTTACCTCCATCAAGAGGGCCCGAACCTGGGTAAAACATCGTGTCCCTTGTCTCCTGTTACCATCCGCCTAGACGCATAGTTCGGGACCCCCTACCTGAGATCCGCCGGTTTTGACACCGACATTGGTGCTTTCATTGAGAGTTCCTCTGTGTCGTCACAGATAGGCTCGATGGCTTCTTCGATCATCAACAACGATGCAGTCCAGGGTGAGACTTTTCTCCCCGGACAGATCTTTGTATTCGGTGCCTTTGCACTGCGGGCCAATTCGCTTGGCCATCTGGAGAAGATCGAAAACTACGCCCCTGGCTGTCAGGTCAGATTTGGAAGTTTGAACTTCACGGCTGATATCCACGGAGACTTGATCTTTGATGGATTCAAGCCACAGCCGAGCGCGCCGCACTGTCACGATGAGCATGATTTAGCTCTGCAGCCGGACAGTGCCCTGGAGGCCGCACACGAGCCCGCTCCGACCCTCGATTCGGAGCCGGCTGCGTAGATCGAGGACGGGTGGCTAGACACCGCCTCGGGGGCTGCAACCTCTACGGCGATGGAGCCGAATACTGGCCTTGTCCCTTGTGAAGCTCGTGATTCTGAGGAGCCGGACTCCTCGCCGGACTCCGAATCTCCGGCGACCCCTCCAATCAAATCCGATTGGGCGCCGATTATGGAGTTCACCGCTGCGGACATCTTTCAACACGCACGTTTCGGCAACATCTTGAGTTTGCTAAACTATCTCTCGTTATCAGGAGAGACCTGGCCGGACTGTGGTCAGGACGGTTGGGATGTGGACGACGAAGAAATTCAAGGCCCACCCACCACCCACTTAGTAGCCACTGTCGACGATCTAACCGACATGCTAGACTTCGACTCCGAAGACATCGACGGTATGGACGATGATGCCGGAGACGATCAAGAACCAGCGCCCACGGGGCACTGGAAAGGCACCTCAACTCACGACGTAGACATGGTGGATACACCAAAAGGAAGCGATAACGAGGAACAACGAGACGTGGCGAAGGACAACTCCCCCGACAAACAACCAAAACGGCGATGCAAGCGCCGCCCAAAGTCCCGCCTCGATAACAATGGCACCCATACTGACCCAGCCTTAGAGCAAGGCGAAGCAGTGGACGACGAACATGCCACCAAGCAACCATCCGAACAGGATGAATTGGACAAGCAACCCATCCCCAGCGAAAACAACAGTCCAGACGATCTCATGCCGGACACATCACCAGAGCATAAGAACCTTCATAAAAGGCTCGTCGCCACTGCAAGAAGTTTGAAGAAGCAAAAGCGGAAGCTCAAAACAGTGGAGGACGCACTCAGAATGAGATGGAGCAAAGTACTCAATACCGCAGATAAATACGGCGATAGACACCAGGCAAAGAGCTACCCGAAGCACAAATTGTTGCCCGAATTTGACGAGGAGGCCATAGAGCCCCCACAGTCAAAAAGGAAAGAGGTCGCCTGGCCGGATAGACGACCAGATGACAGGCTAAGAGCGGCAAGCGGCGCCACACACAAGCCGGCACATGATCCACATAAGGATCCTCGCAAAAAGGATGGCCCGGTCAGGTCCATCTATGGGCCAAAAAAGAAGACTCCAGGGAGCAACACAACCCGCCGAGTGTTTGAAGACAACGGCACACCTAAATACAGGGGCGCCGCACACCCACTATGTTTTACCGATGAGGTACTGGATCATGAATTTCCAGCGGGATTCAAACCCGTAAACATAGAGGCATATGACGGAACAACAGACCCCGGAGTCTGGATTGAGGATTATATCCTACACATACATATGGCCAGAGGACACGATCTCCATGCCATAAAATACCTACCCCTCAAGCTCAAAGGGCCAGCTCGGCATTGGCTCCAAAGCCTCCCAGAAAATACCATTGGAAGTTGGGAAGAGCTCGAGAATGCGTTTCGAGCAAATTTTCAGGGGACTTATGTCCGGGCTCCGGATGCAGACGATTTAAGTCACATAACTCAACAGCCCAGAGAGTCAGCACGCAAATTCTGGAACAGGTTCCTCACCAAAAAGAACCAAATAGTCGACTGTCCGGACGCTGAAGCCTTAGCAGCCTTTAAGCATAACGTCCGATACGAATGGCTCGCCAGACACCTCGGCCAGGAAAAACCAAGAACAATGGCCGCGCTAACAAGCCTCATGACCCGCTTTTGCGCGGGGGAAGATAGCTGGCTGGCAAGATGCAGCACCAGCGACTTGAGTACATCCGAGGTCAAGGATGGAAATGGAAAATCACGACGCAGAAAAGATCAGCGCCGGAATAAGGAAAATGGCCCAAATAGCACGGCGGTCAATGCCGGGTTCAAAAGCTCTCGCCGAATAATAAAACACTGCCTCTTAAGGACAACAGTGATGAGCTATCCAACCTAAATAAAATCTTGGATAGGATATGTCAAATCCATAGTACCCCCGGGAAGCCTGCAAACCATACCCATAGAGATTGTTGGGTCTTCAAGTAGTCCGGCCGACTTAACGCCGAACACAAGGGGCTCGACACACCAAGCGAAGACGACGTCGAACCCCACAAGCAGCACACCGGAAAACAGTAGACTTTCCCACCAGAAGTCAAAACAGTGAACTCACTTCATGTGATAACAAGGAAAAATAGTGCGGCACCTGCTAAAACACGCGCCGCACGGTCCACCCCGGCAGAGTCCGAAATTGGATGTTTAAACCAATTACTTTCGACCATCAGGATTACTCCAGATGTGTTCGAAATGCAGGAGGGACTGCTTTGGTATTGGATCCCATAATCGACGGACTACAATTCACACAAGTCCTAATGGATGGCGGCAGCGATATAAACCTGCTATACCAGGACACCATCCGCAGAATGGGGATAGACCCTACCAAAATTCACCGTAGCAGCACTTCCTTCAAAGGAGTGACACCAGGCCTTTACGCCAATTGTACAGGCTCTGTACTACTAGAGGTCGTGTTCGGTTCCTCCGACAACCTCCGTCGCGAAAAGCTCATTTTTTCCATATCGCCCCATTCAAAAGTAGCCATCAAGCACTACTGGGACGCGAAGCTTTCGCCAGCTTTAACGCAATACCACATTACGCGTCTCTTACGCTTAAAATGCCCGGTCCACGCGGCATAATCTCATTAAAGGGTAGCTCCGAGTGTTCCTCGACCATGGAAAACGTGAGACTGCCTTGACAGCCACACACTAATCCGACCTTGCTGGCCAAAGCCCCTAAAAATAGGTCATTCAGACCTCGGACACGGTTAGGCGAGTCCGGCATAAATAAACAAGGGGCTTCCCAGCCGCATACCTCTTTACAAGGGGCTGCACGTATAAACAATGAGAGCCAATAAAGCTCAACTTTATTCATCTTCCAAATCATACTTTATTTTAAATACATCTTTTGCACGATATTTTTTCCAAACTAAGTTCTTCTCTTTTACAGATGACGCACGTGCTACACCCGTCCAGGATACAATACAACGGAGACACAGGTGCAGACGTGCAGCAGGGACCCGTTGCAAGGATTCTTTTCAGATTAAGACCCTGCGTAAACCTTTCTTATTGTCTCTTGTTGATACACATCCCCCGGTTTCCTTCCATAACCGAGGAGGAGGCTGGCGTTTTGGCATCGGCCATGTCAGAAGTTCTTGCCCGTACCTGGACACTAGGGGCTTAGGGCATTGTTTTGCCTGGTATCATAAAGACCGAATACCTCAGGGAGTGTTCGGCGTCTCAAGTTAGGCCTTATATGCATCAGCTCCGAATCATGTCTTTGGTCAAATGTTGGGTTTGCCCGGCTCCTGTGTTTTGCTTCCTTACATTCCGTTCCATCGGCTAACGCGGCACCAGGAGAACTACTGTGATTGTGCCCCGGTTCGGCCGGGCGAGCACCTCAGTAGAGAAAGCCGAAAACTGACTGTCATGATATAGCGAGAGACTGGTCAACCACTCGATCGACTACTGGAATGTTTAGAATTCCTCCGCTTTGACGAAGGACCGCTTCCCGGTCAGGCACATACGCGCCCCGAGTTCGGAAAGCGCGGTGCCTCTAGGGGCTATATCGTAGCCCCACCATCGAGCTCCTATGGCTAAGTGAAAGTGATAAAGCATTATAGTCCGGTTGCCTAGTTTGCTATGCTATCACCTCCTTCAAAGGACCAAGACGTTGGATTAAGTGTGAAAAAGCGCTTTTTTGCAAACAGCACCGCACCATGTGCGTGGGGGCTGAAGCCAAAGACTGCCATCTTTCGGGTTATACATACATATACGGCCGCACAGGAGATAGTTCAATACTTGAACACACAAGTATAAAAAACTGTTACATTATAAATATGATCTCACAAATTATACATGTCATTTGAACATAACATATTTCGAGAACTGCGACTCTATTAAACAAGCGCCCTGCAGGACTTCCTCAAAATAGTGCTCGGCGGGTAATCGGCTTTTGTCCGAACCTCAGGATGCAACATCGGTGGCATCCATATCCGCCCAGTATGTCTTAACACGGGCGAGAGCCATCCGTGCACCCTCTATGCATGCTGACCGCTTCATCACCTCGATATGCGGCACCGCCCCAAGGAATTGCTGCAACAAGCCAAAATAACTCTCCGGCTTGGGCCTTTCTGGCCACAGATGAGCCAGCACATCCGTCATGGCAAGTCCGGACAATCTATTCAACTCAGCCCCTCAGCCAACCGATCAGTCAATGGAAGTGGATGCTCCGGACTATGGAATTGAGACCAGAAAAGCTCTTCCATTTCGTGATCCTTCTGGCTTCGGAAGTGCACGACTGCGTTCGTCGCACTCGCAGCCTAATCCAGATAAGGATCCTCCGCACCCCACAATTGGCCCAACTAAGCATACTTCCGACGCGTGAACTTCCTACGCAGCAGACAGGGCTTTCCAGGCGCAATGTCTCCGGCCTGACGTAGTTCCTCCTTCATAGCCCGCATCGCACAACAGGTATCCTTGGCTTCGGCGACGACCTTCTTCAGGTCCTCTTGCTCCGCTTGGCGTTCTCTTTCAAGAACCTCATAGCGGTCGGTAGCATCTTTTAATTTCACGGCCATTTCGGCCATCTCCTCCCTGCTTCGGCAGTGAGCAGCCTTTTCGGCTTTTAGCTCTTCCGCTGCCTTCGAGGCAACCGCATCACTTTTCCTGGCTTGCTCCTTGGCTCGAGCAAGCTCTGCTCGAAGGTCTTCCACAGCAGCGGCACCATCTGCATCAAGCATACAAATTGTAAGGAACGGGCATTAGCTCCCTTACTAGGTGACCGCGGAGAAACCACCTACCTTGTGACTCGTCAAGTCGTTTATTGACCAGCGCGATGTCCGCATCCGCAACATCGAGATGCCGCTTTAGCTCGGCAACTCCATCAGTCCGACTGGCCACCGAACGTTCCGCCACCTGCATAGGAAAGGCGACATTCTATAACTGAGATTATGATCCTCGGCACGTTGTCGCTGTCGACAACATACCAAGTCTCAGGGGCTACTATCTATACAGGGCGCACTCCATGTGCAAAACTGTCAGAAGATATGTCATTTTTTGCGTACCTCAAACCCCGTCAGCAAACTTCCGACGGCCTCATGCAACCCGCTCTTGGCGGATGAGATCCTTTCAATCACCATACTCATTAATGTGCGGTGATCTTCTGAGATAGACGCCCTCTCGAGCAAATCCTGCAGCTCCACCGGCCGTACTCCAGTGGGTGCCGAACTCCCCGGCTCCGCCGGACTCGGCGAGACCCTCCGTGACGACACCTCAGGGTCGTCCGCCCCGCCCGACGGGGCGGCATATGGAGGCGTTTCGCTCTCCATCATCTCCGGACGAAGGTCCCCCGAAGATGAGCTCTGCTGAGAAGGGCTGAGATCCGAACTACAAGGTGAAAACTTCGGTTACCCTTAGAAATAAAGTAGGGATGTCCACTATTACAAAAATCCCCCTTTTTACTTACGGCTCTCTGGAGGGCTGATTCCTTTGAGGAGACTGTGCGACCGGGGCTCTTCCCGGCACAGGACCTTCCGGTGCAGATTTCTTTCCCCGCTTTGAGGCCTTGGCCTCCGGGTCTTCGGAAGCGGTCCTCTTCTCCCCCTGGAGGGAGGGATTCTCGATTCCCCCCTTACTGAAAGCCTCCTTGGCAGAGGTGGTAGTTTCCCTGTGCCCCCCTTTGCCCTCCTTCGAAGGTGCAACCTCCAACATTTTGATTAACATGGGATCTGGCGTGGTCTCAGGGAGAGGGGCCGGACACCGTATCAGTTTTGCTTGAGCTATCCACTCCTGTCCAAGGGATAGCTGGTTAAAAGGCAAACCCATGATAAATAAATGGACAATGTGTCCGGACACATGGCTACTTACTTGAGTATCCGGGCGATTGCAGCTTAGGCCAGCGTCCTCGGTCAAGTCCGGACGCATCTCTTGTGATCCAAAGAACAGTTTGTACATCTCCACGGGTGTCAAACCCATGAAGTGTTGGAGAGCTCGTGGTCCCTCCGGATTAAATTCCCACAGGCGGAGGGGGCGACGTTTGCAGGGCAGAAGGCGCCGAATCAGCATAACCTGTGCCACCACGACCAGATTGATCTCCCTTTCTTGGAGGTCTTGAATCCGGACCTGCAACAGGGGTACGTCTTTGGACGGCCCCCAGTCAAGCCCTTTGTTGACCCATGACGTCAGTCGTTGTGGAGGGCCCGGGCGAAAGGCGGGCGGCGACCTCTGCCTGCTGCCCCGGGGAGCGGTGATATAGAACCACTCCTGTCGCCACAAGCCGAGCTCCTCCTGAAAAGAGCCCTCGGGCCATGGAGCATCGTCCGTCTTGCTTATAACCGCCCCGCCGCACTCTGCCTGACGCCCCTCAATCATATTCGGCTCCACGTTGAAGGTTTTGAGCCACAAGCCGAAGTGAGGGGTAGTGCGAAGGAAGGCTTCGCAGACGACAATGAATGATGAGATGTGGAGGATGGACTCCGGAGCCAAGTCATGGAATTCCAGCCCATAGTAAAACATGAGCCCCCTCACGAAGGGATCCATCGGGAAGCCTAAACCCCGACGGAGGTGAGACACGAACACGACACTCTCGCCAGGCTCGGGAGTAGGAATAACTTGCCCTTGGGAAGGCAACCTATGCGAAATCTCGTAGGTTAAGTACTTGGCATCTCTCAGCTTTAGCACGTCCTCTTCTGTGACAGAGGAGGGCATCCACCAGCCTCGTAGGTCGGAGCCGGACATTGTCGAATGTCGAAAGTACCCAAAACTGGAGCCCTGGGTGTTGGAACTCGGGGCGAGGGGCGGATTCGATTGAGATTGAAGAAAAAGAACGGGCCTTGGTATCATTATAAAGAGGGAGAATACCAAGAGCCATCCCTGTGACCGTTTGGAACCCGCCTTCGATGGAGGGGGCATGGCAACGGGGGCAGTTGGGTTGCCCACGTCCATATTGATGAGAATCCCGGAATGAGGGGAACACGATCTCTGCTTCGACAAGATGTGCCAAGGAAACCGCTTCGCTAAACGTGCGGAGGTGGTATAATAAAAACGATTCGAATAAAGGCTTGGTTGTGGTGTGACGTCACGCCACAAAATACGTCAGCAGATTGAACTTGTGTAAATATTATTCTCTCTACAGTGGTATGTGGAATTTATTTTGCAGAGCCGGACACTATCCCGGTGTTTGCAATATTCTATAAATTATTCGGAGGAGGAACCCGCCTTGCAATGCCGAAGACAATGTGCGCGCCGGACTCGTCGTCATTGAAGCCTGGTTCAGGGGCTACTGAGGGAGTCCTGGACTAGGGGGTGTCCGGATAGCCGAACTATCATCATCAGCCGGACTCCAAGACTATGAAGATACAAGATTGAAGACTTCGTCCCGTGTCCGGATGGGACTTTCCTTGGCGTGGAAGGCAAGCTTGGCGATACGGATATGTAGATCTCCTACCATTGTAACCGACACTGTGTAACCCTAGCCCTCTCCGGTGTCTATATAAACCGGATGGTTTTAGTCCATAGGAACAATCATACCATAGGCTAGCTTCTAGGGTTTAGCCTCCTTGATCTCGTGGTAGATCTACTCTTGTAATACCCACATCATCAATATCAATCAAGCAGGACATAGGGTTTTACCTCTATCAAGAGGGCCCGAACCTGGGTAAAACATCATGTCCCTTGTCTCCTGTTACCATTCGCCTAGACGCACAGTTCGGGACCCCCTACCCGAGATCCGCCGGTTTTGACACCGACAGGCACCAATAGTGGAATCATGGCATCTCGCATTGTGTGAGGTCATGAGGAGATTACGGTGGCCCTAGTGGCTTCTTGGGGAGCATTGTGCCTCCACACCGCTCTAACAGAGACGTACTTCCCCTCAAAACGAAGGAACCTCAATAACACATCCTCGTCTCCACCGACTCCACTCTTGGTTATCTCGTACCTCTACTTGTGCAAGCTTATTTGTGTGGCTTACCTTGCTTGCTTGTGTGCTTGTTGTTATTGCATCATATAGGTTGCTCACCTAGTTGCATATCTAGACAACCTACTTTGATGCAAACTTTAAATTGGTAAAGAAAAGTATTAAAAAGTGTTAGTTGCCTATTCACCCCCGCTCTAGTCAACTATATTGATCCTTTCACCAAAGTACTTCAAAGAGTGCCCCAAAGTTTCTACCGGAGAATCAAGAACGTGTGCCAACCCCAATGCATAGGTTCAAGGGCGGAACCCACAAGTTGGTCACAAAAACATACATCAAGTGGCACATGATATCCCATTGTCACCACAGATAAGCACAATAAGGCATACATCAAGTGTTCTCATAAAAGACTCAATCCGATAAGATAACTTCAAAGGGAAAACTCAATTCATCACAAGAGAGTAGAGGGGGAGAAACGTCATAAGATCCAACTATAATAGCAAAGCTCGGGATACATCAAGATCGTGCCATAGAGGGAACATGAGAGAGAACACGAGAGAGAGAGAGAGATCAAACACATAGCTAGTGGTACATACCCTCAGCCTAGAGGGTGAACTACTCCCTCCTCGTCATGGATAGTGCTGGGATGATGAAGATGGCCACCGGTGAAGGATCCCCCCTCCGGCAGGGTGCCGGGAAGGGCTCCCAAGAGGTTTCTGGTGGCTACAGAGGCTTGCGGCGGCGGAACTCCCGATCTATCTTGATATTCGATGTTTTTAGGGTACGAGGGAATATATAGGCGAAAGAAGTCGGTCGGGGGAGCCTCTAGGGGCCCACGAGCGAGTAGGGCGCGCCCAAGGGGGGTAGGTGCGCCCCCCTGTCTCGTGGCTTCCTCGATGACCCCCCGGCTTGCACTCCAAGTCTCCTGGATCATAATCTTTCCAAAAATCACGCTGCCGAAGGTTTCATTCCGTTTGGACTCCGTTTGATATCCCTTTTCTTTGAAATACCGAAACAGGCAATAAAACAGCAATATGGGCTAGGCCGCCGGTTAATAGGTTAGTCCCAAAAGTAATATAAAAGTGTATAATAAAGCCCATAATCATTCAAAATAGATAATATAATAGCATGAATGCTTCATAAATTATAGATACGTTGGAGACGTATCAAGCTTCACCACTTCTCTCCCAATATCATCACGTATCTCGTTGCGTTCGTGTCTATGTGTGAAAACTTCTTGGGTTGTCGACCGCAGTGGGGTCTCTTCAAACACATTTTCACAGTCCGTTCCCAAACCGTGAAGAAGGCAAATCCAAATGATGAGAGGACACACATGATCCAGCTGTGCGGGGGTTTTGGAATTCAGATGAGGAAGAGGAGCACTTTTCCTCCTATGGCACTTCCCAAGTCGGTTAGGGGCTGGTAGTCGACCTGGTTCTACTGCCAGGACATTGCAACCCTAGGTCAATCGACCGGTCTTCCTCCCTTTTCCCTAGATCGAGTCCAGCAACCTTCTTCACTGATTGTGACCGCAACAGAGAAAGTAGAGACGGATATGTTGGTCGAGAGGGTAGTTCAGATGGTCCATCAGGGTGTAACTAGCATGGATTTGTTGGAGGTGTTTCTCAGTTGACGCATCCAGCCGCTCCAAGCCCATGACCACTCGACGTGGATGTACTCGGGCTCTAACAATGCCACTTGGGTCTACCCAGAGGAGGTTTCCGATGAGACGGTGGCTCTGTGGCTGAGGAGCATTACCGAATACAAAGATAACCCCAGGGGGCCAGGAGAGTCGATCCATTCGACAATGACAACCAGCTGGACAAGGTCAGACCCTTACTACCGAGTGTGCTTCAATCTTTCTTGCAACTGTTTCTGAATCCAACTGATGTTAGACTAACCTCTTGCCTTGCAGGTTTATACTGAGATGTATTCGATGCTGAACCGGGAACAAGCCCAGGATCAAGTCCAGGAGGGACCGTATAGCGCAGAAGAGAGTGCCGACTAGCAATCTCCTGGCAATGAAGATGTGGAAGAGAATGAGGAGTCTGATGATGAAGAAGAGGAGGTCGACTCACCACCTTGCACAGAGCGTCGATCCAAGCAGTTCCATGATCCAGCGGGCGGGCGTGACAAAACTGTGGCTTCGAGTATGCAAGTGCATAAGCGCACTCGGACTTCGACTCCGGAGCCGTCAGAGAAGATCGCCAAGCAGCCCATGGTTGCCCTTCAAAATCTCTGAAGACCTTGCCCAAGATCAAGATGGATTTTCAAGTTGCTTCTGCGTGAGTGTTCTGTCTTTCTGTGTTTTCCTACTGACTCTTACTTCTGCTCTGACCGAGTGGATTATGAACTTTTCAGTGTTGCAACTTCCGGGACCTCCATGGATGTTGACAAGGCCCAACGTGATGAAGAGACTGACGATGCGGCTACTTCCAAAGTTGGTACAATCTTGCAATCTTGAACTTGTTTTGTCGACTGGGTTGTCGATCGATTGAGCAACTATGGTTGTATTTTGTTGTAGCTCCACGGGACGTCATTGAGCATCCAGAGGACGATGAAGAAGTGCCTCTGAAAACTACGAGAAGGAGGGGCAGGGCTTCGAGCAGGAGGACGGCCATAAGCCAGGAGCCTCAGTCGACATCAGCGCCGGAGGCGGTGGTACAGCAATTCGGAGATCCGGCTCGGGCCAATGTTTCTTTCGCCAATCCATTATCAACTGAACGTCCCTCGGCGTCGACTGCTGATACGTCCATTTTGCATCATGCTTTCATATTGATATTTATTGCATTATGGGCTTTTATTACATGATATATCATAATACTTATGCCTATTCTCTCTTATTTTACAAGGTTTACATGAAGAGGAAGAATGTCGGCAGCGGGGATTCTAGGCTCGAAAAGGAGCAAGTATTAGAGACCTATTCTGCACAGCTCCAAAAGTCCTGAAACTCCACAAAAGTCACTTTTGGAATTAATAAAAAATGCTGGCGAAGGAATCAACATCAGGCGGACCACACCCTGTCCACGAGGGTGGGTGCCCCCCCTAGGGTGTGCCCCCCTACCTCGTGGGCCCCTGATAGCCCTCTGGTGGCCATCTTCTACTATATTAAATATTTAACCCTAGAAAAAATCAGAGGCAGGCTTACGGGATGAAACTCCGCAGCCACGAGGCGGAACCTTGGCGTAACCAATCTGCACCGGCGGAGCTGTTCTGCCGGGGAAACTTCCCTCCGGGAGGGGGAAATCATCACCAATGATCCTCTCATCGGGAGGGGGTCAATCTCCATCAACATCTTCACCAGCACCATCTCCTCTCAAACCCTAGTTCATCTCTTGTATCCAATCTTTGTACCAAAACCTCATATTGGTACATGTGGGTTGCTAGTTGATTACACCTTGTAGTTGATGCTAGTTGGTTTATTTGGTGGAAGATCATATGTTCAGATCCTTAATGCATATAAATACCCCTCTGATTATGAACATGAATATGATTTGTGAGTAGTACATTTATTCCTGAGGATATGGGAGAAGTCTTGCTATAAGTAGTCATGCGAATTTGGTATTCGATCGATATTTTGATGAGATGTATGTTGTCTATCCTCTAGTGGTGTTATGTGAACGTCGACTACATGACACTTCACCTTTGATTGGGCCTAGAGGAAGGCATTGGGAAGTAATAAGTACATGATGGGTTGCTAGAGTGACAGAAGCTTAAACCCTAGTTTATGCGTTGCTTCGTAAGGGGCCGATTTGGATCCATATGTCTCACGCTATGGTTAGGTTTACCTTAATACTTCTTTTGTAGTTGCGGATGCTTGCAATAGGGGTTAATCATAAGTGGGATGCTTGTCGAACAAAGGGCAGTACCCAAGCACCGGTGCACCCACATATCAAATTATCAAAGTAATGAACGCGAATCATATGAGCGTGATGAAAACAAGCTTGACAATAATTCCCATGTGTCCTCGAGAGCGCTTTTCTCATATAAGAACTTGTCCAGGCTTGTTCTTTGCTACAAAAAGGATTGGGCCACCTTGCTACACCTTATGTACTTTCATTGTTTGTTACCCGTTACAAATTATCTTATCACAAAACTATCTGTTACCTACAATTTCAGTGCTGGCAGAGAATACCTTACTGAAAACCGCTTGTCATTTCCTTCTGCTCCTCGTTGAGTTCGACACTCTTACTTATCAAAAGGAATACGGTAGATCCCCTACACTTGTGGGTCATCAACTGGTCAAGTCTCTGCTTCGTCTAAACAACTCCATGCTTCAGATCTTGTGATCGGTGTGACTATACTGCCGTCATCGCTCTTTGCTGCACATCACACTCCAAACGACCCAGTGGGTGCCACCAAGGAAACCCTACTCCAAGCAAACCTTATGAAGGAGCAGATGAAGGTGGTGCATGAGGCCAGTCAAGCTGCCTACAATGCCATCTCTGCTCTCCATGTCAATATCAAGGCCAGTTGGTTTCTGACTGATCTCTCGATTTGATTTTTGCCTTGCTACGATGTGGTAGTTGCAACTGCTACTTCATTGTCCGTAAGATGTCCCTGCATGAGCGTTTTGGAACTATTATGTGCATCTATCATGAGTCTACATTTTGCATCCAATCACACACTGGGTGTTTTCAATTAGTGTCTTCTACTTGAGTCGACCAAGTTGAGTCGAGTGTATCTCTGAACCAATTGGGGCACTCAAACTGCACCCACTGGGTGTATTCCCCGAGACCGCTGTCAGATATTCTTTCACTCTGTTGAATAGTTGGATCCGAGTGGAATCTAGACCGACGGGGGCACGCAGAGTGCACCCACTGGGTGTAGTCCCCGAGACCGTGGTCGACTGCTCGCAGTCGGCTGGGGTCTGAGAATCTCTCTCCTCTTTTTTTGCATACTCATGCTGGGCAGACCATGTAGAGTGGAAAACCAGACCAGTGGGGGCACGCCAAGTGCACCCACTAGGTGTAATCCCCGAGAATACTGTTGAATGTTTGATTCAGTGGTAGTCTTAGAGAAATTTTCGCTGTGATTGACCTTTGTTTCTGTCGACTGATATATCTTATTTGCTGACTACAGAAATCTTGTGATCTTGGAGCCCAATTTGGTGAACTGGAGAAGAAGTAGATCAGCCACAACCTGGACCTGGAGCTGGCCAAGAATAATCTCCAAAAAGCCTAGGAAGAAGCAGCTACCGGGAGGTAATAATTCGTCAACGGTCCACCTTATGACTTTTTTTATTTTTAGTCTCTTGAACCGAGTGACTCCACTCGAACAGATGTGCGTAGTGAAAACCGTCAACTCCAAGCTCGTTTGAAGAATGCTATTTCGTTAGAGAAAATGAAGCAGGCTCTGGAGAAGAAGGATCAAGACCTTGCCGCAGCACAAAAGGAGGCGCAAGAGAAAACGACACTTGCCGATAAGAAGCTGGCATCATTCAACAAGTTGGAAGAGGAGAACTCCAAGCTGAAGACTGTCGTTACCGAAGCCAACAAGGAGGTTGCGAGGCTGAAGAAGGACAAGGATAACTGGATTGACAAGGTCGGAACTCTCACGGCGAAGAAGGGAGAACTGGAGGCTTATCTGGGACGGCTTGCTGAGAAACTGGTCTTGAAGCTTGAAGGTATTTCCTCTTATCCGACTGATTTGCTAATGTCGACTGTCACATCTTATTTAACTGTCGACTCACCGCTTTTCCGACTATGCAGAATTTTGTCAAGACTTCAAAGCAGAGACTGGGCGGATCAAGACAGGTCTTGACCCCATAAACTCTCCTGTCAAAGATGATGTCGCGATGAACATGCAGCGGTTGGAGTCTCGGCTGGACAGTGCTGTGTATTATCTTGCTCGTTTGAAGGTGGCGATGTCGCAGATTGACACTAAACTCTGGCCTCAGGCGGAACTCCAGAATGATCTCGAGTCTCTGATGGCTCAATTGAATTTAATCCCTAGTCGAGTGCAAGAGTGGAAGAAGTCGTCTACTTGCTACGGCGCCGATGTGGCTCTATCGTTGGTCCGAGTCCATTGCAAGGATGTCATAGAAGAGAAGTCGGCGGCTCTCAAGGTTGCCAACACCAAGATTCTCAGCTTTCAATCCTTCATGGACACCTTCATCGTCACCGCTACTCGTATCGTAGACATCATTTATCTTGACAGCTTCATCAAGCCAGCAAGTCCTCCTCCCGCCAAGTGAACAAACATTATGCCCCACCTTTATTTGCCTCGGAAGGCCGAGTGGTTTTATAACCGTTAAACTCTGTCAGGCCTCATGCCTGAGTACTTCTGCCCATTGTGGTTCTGAACTTTCGCAGGATTTATCTGAACTTGGTTTTCTTTGAATATGACGGCTTTGCCTTTATCACCTTCGAATGTTTTTTGCTTGTGAGTGGGACTTGACCTTTCCACTCTCCGTCGAGTGGCTCTAATGATGTGATCGATCGACACCTCATCATCCTTGCGGATCGGGATGGAGCATACGTTGTACTTGTGATGCGGCTCTGGCAATGTGTTCAATCGACACCTCGTTGTCCTTGTGGATCGGCATGGAGCATACGTTGTACTTGTGATGCAGCTCAGAGAATCTTTGTGACTTAGGCGAGTACAGGGTCGACGCTAAGACCCTGAGTGGAGGATTGCTCGTCACTCGGAGTGTTTTCTAACATAGGCGAATATGGGGTCACAACTAAGCCCCCGAGTGGGAGGATTTCTCTCCACTCGGAGTGTTTTCTAACTTAGGCGAGTACGGGGTCGCAGCTAAGCCCCCGAGTGGGAGGATTTCTCTCCACTCAGAGTTTTTTTAACTTAGGCAAGTACGGGGTCGCAGCTAAGCCCCCGAGTGGGAGGATTGCTCTCCACTTGGAGTGTTTTTTAACTTAGGCGAATCGGGTTCACGACTAAGCCATCTACTGTGGGATTTGGACGCAAATGATTATGAGAAATCAATCATTAAGATACTGCAAATATCCTGTCTTTGGTAAGCAAACTGAAGGACTCTTATTACAACTCGTCAATCCGAGCGGTTTAGGTATAGAAAGGGCGAAGCAGCTCTGCGTTCCACGCGCATGGCTCGTCCATTTTCTTGGCTACGTTGTAGATGTGGTACGCTCCGTTGTGAAGCACCTTGGTGATGATGAAGGGACCTTCCAAGGCAGGAGCGAGCTTGTGAAGCTGTTTCTGATCCACCCGGAGCACAAGGTCTCCTTCCTGGAACGCTCGACCTCTGACATTACGGGCATCGAATCAACGCAGATCTTGCTGATAGATGGTAGACCGGATCAGAACCATCTCACGTTCCACTTCTAGGACATCAACTGCATCTTGGCGTGCCTGTTCTGCTTCAGCTTCCAAGAAGAGTTCCACTCAGGGAGAGTTGTGCAGCAAGTCACTCGGAACCACAGCCTCGCTGTCGTACACCAAGAAGAAAGGGGTTTGGTCAGTCGACCGGTTCGGCATCGTTCTCAGCCCCCATAGGACGGATGATAACTCAGTCACCCAAGCTCTGGCAGCGTGCTTGAGGTCGCGCATTAGTCGGGGTTTCAGCCCATGAAGGATCAAACCATTCGCCCTTTCTGCTTGCCCATTCGACTGCGGGTGTGCAACAGACGCGTAGTTGACCCGAGTGCCTTGGGAACGCACAGAATGCCTTAAACTCATCGGAATCAAAATAGGAGCCATTATCTGTGATAATGTTGTGAGGGACTTCATATCTGAATATCAACTCCTTGATGAAACTGACGGCAGTGCTTGAGTCAAGGTTTTTGATAGGCTTGGCTTTGATCCATTCGGCGAACTTGTCGACTGCTACGAGCAAATGAGTGAAACCACTTCTGCCAGTTTTGATGGGTCCAACCATATCTAACCCCCAGACTGTGAACGGCCAGACGAGTGGAATAGTCTTCCAGGTAGACGCAGGCTTGTGAGACATGTTGGAGTAGAACTGACAACCTGCGCACTTGTCGACTATATCCTTTGCCATCTCATTCGCACAAGGCCAATAGAATCCTGCTCGGTATGCTTTGGCCATGATGGTCCGAGAGGACGCATGGTGACCACAGGTCCCTGAGTGGATATCGTTTAGGATCATTCAACCTTCTTCCAGGGTGATGCAGCATTGAGCCACTCCTATGACACTTTCTCTGTAAAGCTGCCCTTTTATCACGATTAAAGCTTTTGATTGACGGACTATCTGGCGGGTTCATCCTGATCGTCTGGGAGTTCCTACCTAATCAGGTACGCGATGTACAACACCATCTAATCGAGCGGGATCACTAAGACTTCCATGATCAAATCAACCACATCTAGGATTTCAATCTCAGTCGGGTTGGTTGAACTTAACGGTTGCGGGGGCTCTTCCTTGAAGGGATCTTCTTGTACTAATGGGGTGTGGACATGCTCCAAGAACACATTGCTGGGGATAGGCTTCCGAGTGGAACCTATCTTCGCCAGATCATCCGCGGCTTGATTCTTGATTCGAGGTACGTGGTGGAGCTCTAACCCCTCGAACTTCTTCTCTAGCTTCCTCACTTCATTGCAATAACCGGTCATTGTTGGATTCCTAACGTCCCATTCCTTCATTACGTGCTTAACCACTATGTCTGAGTCGTTGTAGACCATCAAGCGTCGGACGCCAAGTGAAATGGCCATACGCAACCCATACAATAATGCCTCATGCTCAGCTTCATTGTTTGAAGAATCAAAGTGAATCTGGAGGACATAATTGAGCTTGTCTCTTCTTGGGAACACCAAAACCACCCATACGCTAGAGCCATTCAACATCTTGGACCCATCAAAGAACATAATCCAATGCTCCGACTGAATCTGGGTCGTGTGCTGCTGTTCAATCCACTCTACGAGGAAATCTGCTATTTCTTGGGACTTTATGGCTTTCTTTGCCTCAAACTTGATATCTAAAGGAAGGAGTTCAATCGCCCATATTGCCACTCGACCAGTTGCATCTCTGTTATTCAGAATTTCTGACAATGGGGCGTCGCTGACGACTGAAGCTGAGTGGTCTGAGAAGTAATGTGCAACTTTCTTTGTGGTCAGGTAAATCCCATAAACAAGCTTGTGATAATGAGGATATCTCTTCTTGGACGGGGTCAAGACTTCTGAAATGTAATACATAGGGCGATGGACTTTAAAGGCTTTGCCTTCTTCTTCCCGCTCGACCGTGAGCACTGTGCTGACAACCTGTCAAGTGCCTGCGATGTAAAGCAGTAAAGGGTCCTTGCTTACTGGAGCAACAAGCACCGTCTGGGTGGAAAGCAGGGCTTTGAGCTCTTCAAACACTGCTTCAGCTTCGTCATTCCACTCAAACTTGTCAGACTTCTTCATCAATCGGTAAAGAGGCAGTGCCTTTTCACCGAGGCGTGAGATGAATCGACTCATTGCAGCCAAACAACCAGTAAGCTTCTGAACATCCTGCAGACGCACAGAGCGCTTCATTCGGAGGATTGTGTCAATCTTTTCTGGATTTGCATCGATCCCCCATTCGGAAATGAGAAAACCGAGTAACTTTCCGCCTGGAACTACGAATCTGCACTTTGATGCGTTGAGCTTGATATCATATCTTCTAAGTTGGCAAAGGTTTCAGCGAGGTCAGTCAGCAGGTCAGAACCTTTGCGTGACTTAACCACTATGTCATCCATGTATGCTTCCACATTCCAACTGATTTGGGTGAGCAGGCACTTCTGAATCATGCACATGAATGTGGCACCAGCATTCCTGAGGCCAAAGGGCATAGTAACATAGCAAAAACACCCGAACGGGGTGATGAGAGCTGTCTTAATCTCATCGGGTCCATACAGTCGGATCTGATGGTACCCGGAATAAGCGTCCAAAAAGGACAATCGCTCACATCCCGCAGTTGAGTCGATGGTCTAGTTGATGCAGGGCAGAGAAAATGATCCTTCGTGAAGGCCCGATTGATGTGCTTGAAATCAATACGCATCCGAAGTGATTTGTCTTTCTTGGGGACCATAACGACATTGGCGAGACACTCGGAGTGGTATATCTCACGGATGAACTCGGCAGCAAAGAGCCAAGCCACCTCCTCGCCAATTGCCTTTCTCTTCTCTGCGGCGGACCGACGGAGATGCTCATTAACATGTTTTACCTTCGAGTCGACTCGCAAACGGTGCTCAACCAGTCCCCTGAGTACACCTGGCATGTCAGATGGTGATACGTCCATTTTGCACCATGCTTTGATATTGATATTTATTGCATTATGGGCTGTAATTACACATTATGTCACAATAATTATGCCTTTTCTCTCTTATTTTACAAGGTTTGCATGAAGAGGGAGAATGCCGGCAGCTGGAATTCTACGCTGGAAAAGGAGCAAATATTAGAGACCTATTCTGCACAACTCCAAAAGTGCTGAAACTTCACGGAGGCACATTTTGGATTTAATAAAAAATACTGGCGAAAGAATCAACCAGAGGGGGCCCACACCCTGGTCACGAGGGTGGATGCGCACCCTACCCACCTGGGCGCGCCCCCTGTCTCGTGGGCCCCCTGGCAGGCCTCTGGTGCCCATCTTTTGCTATATGAAGTCTTTCGCCCTGGAAAAAATTAGAAGGAAGCTTTCGAGACGAAAAGCCGCCGTCTCGAGGTGGAACCTTGGCGGAACCAATCTAGGGCTCCGGAGGAGCTGTTCTACCGGGGAAACATCCCTCTGGGAGGGGGAAATCGTCACCATCATCATCACCATCAATCCTCTCATTGGGAGGGGGTCAATCTCCATCAACCTCTTCACCGGCACCATCTCCTCTCAAACCCTAGTTCATCTCTTGTATCCGATCTTTGTCTCAAAACCTTAGATTGGTACATGTGGGTTGCTTATAGTGTTGATTACTCCTTGTAGTTGATGCTAGTTGATTTATTCGGTGGAAGATTATATGTTCAGATCCTTAATGCATATTAATACCCCTCTGATTATGAACATGAATATGATTTGTGAATAGTTACGTTTGTTCCTGAGGACATGGGAGAAGTCTTGCTATAAGTAGTCATGTGAATTTGGTATTCGTTCGATATTTTGATGAGATGTATGTTGTCTCTCCTCTAGTGGTGTTATGTGAACGTCGACTACATAACACTTCACCATTGTTTGGCCTAGAGGAGGGCATTGGAAAGTAATAAGTAGATGATGGGTTGCTAGAGTGACAGAAGCTTAAACCCTACTTTATGCATTGCTTCGTAAGGGGCTGATTTGGATCCATATGTTTCATGTTATGGTTAGGTTTACCTTAATTCTTCTTTCGTAGTTGCAGATGCTTGCGAGAGGTGTTACTCATAAGTGGGATGCTTGTCCAAGGAAGGGCAGTGCCCAAGCACCGGTCCACCCACATATCAAATTATCAAAGTAATGAACGCGAATCATATGAGCATGATGAAAATTAGCTTGACGATAATTCCCATGTGTCCTCGGGAGCGCTTTCCTTTATATAAGACTTTATCACAAAATTATCTGTTACCGATAATTTCAATGCTTGCAGAGAATACCTTACTGAAAACCGCTTGTCATTTTCTTCTGCTCCTTGTTGGGTTCGACACTCTTACTTACCGAAAGGACTATGATAGATCCCCATACTTGTGGATCATCAGATAGCCTCCATGCAAAGATATCCTAGTTCTCATGGAGGAACTGGATGAGCGCTTCTTCCTATTTGCTGTCAAGTGTTGTTGAGATATGGGTCGGAGCAGCATTCGGGTCGGTTGGGTGAATGTGAACCGGCTTTGTCTCGGCAGCCGACTAGAATGCGGATTCCGAGGCAGGCCTCTAGGCACGCAACAAATCACTCGGATCTGCCGTCTTTTGGGATTCTTGAAACTCCACTCCTGCCATCTGCTCATCGGCGATCTTCAATCCGTTCTAGAGACAATCCTCTGCTCTCCGCCGGTGACTGTGATCACGTGTTTGGGGCCAAGCATCTTCAACTTGAGGTACACATAACACGGTCGAGCCATGAAACTAGCATAAGCAGGTCTGCCTAGAATGGCATGATAGGCACTGTCAAAATCCACTACCTCAAACGTCAACTTTTCCTTGCGGTAATTCCGGGAATCAACGAAAACTACATCAAGAGTGATCTGATCGAGTGAATCGGCTTTCTTTCCTGGGATGATACTGTGGAATCTCATGTTGCTCTCACTGAGTTTGGACATCAGAATTCCCATCCCCCGGAGGGCCTCAGTGTACAATATATTCAGTCCACTGCCACCATCCATCAAAACCTTGGTCAGTCGAGTGCCCCCAATGACTGGGTCGACCACCAACGCTTGCCGCCCAGGGGTAGCGACGTGTGGTGGGTGGTCGGACTGGTCGAATGTAATAGGGGTTTTTGACCACTTCAAATGTCTTGGCGTTGCCGGAGCAACCATGTTCACCTCTCTGTTAATAACTTTCAGTCGACTTTTTCTCTCGAGGTCAGCAAAAGTCACCAAGGAGGCATTAACATTGGGGTAACCACCATCATCCTCTTTGTCTTCCTTCTTATCATGCTCTTTGTCCTTTTCACTGGGTTGGTTTTCTCGGAAGTTCTGAATCAGGAGTCGACATTGTCGAGTGGTATGCTTGGGGAGAATCAGATTCCCCTCTTCATCCTTTTTGGTGTGTATATGACACGACAAATCAAGCACATCATTTCCTGCTTGATCTTTCACTTTTTTAGGGGTCCAAGTCCCCTTGGGCTTCCCTCTAAACTTTCCTTGGCTCAGAACTGTTGCTTCGGCAGGGCCCGCAACTTCAGCCTTTTGCTTCTGCTTCCGACTGGAGTTTCCTCCTCTAGTGTCTTGGGCGACTAGTCTGTTCTTGCCGCTCCGGAGTCGGTCATGTTCTTCGCCGTTAGCATACTTGGTGGCAATCTCCATCATCCGAGCCAGAGACATGTCTCCGGTCCGACCGAACTTGAGATTGAGCTCTCTGTAGCGAACGCCTTCTTTAAAGGCACAAACTGCTTGATGGTCCGATATGTTCTCCACTGTGTGGTGAAGAGTGATCCATCTTTGGATATAATCTCTCAAGGTCTCATTCTGTTTATGCACGCAATGCTGCAATTCTGACAAACCAACAGGTCTCTTGCAGGTTTCCTCAAATGTTTTGGTAAACACTAAGGCCAACTCATCCCAGCTGAAAATGCTTCCAGGGGACAACTGATTAAGCCAAGCCCAGGCGGAACCTTCGAGCATCAAAGGGAGGTGCTTCATGGCCACCTCATCATTGGCGCCACCAATATGCACAGCCACTCTGTAGTCTTCCAACCAAGTGTCACGCTTTGACTCTCCTCTGAACTTACTGACGCCAGTCACCAATCTGAAGTTGCGAGGGATCTCAGCGGCTCGGATGGCTCTTCCGAAACACTCGGGGCCGAAAATATGGACCCTGCTTCCACCAGGTCAGTCTCTATGCAACCCCTCTCTGTATGCTCTATTCCGGTCGACCAATCCTTTGACAAGGACTGACCTTGCGCTGAACCCAGGCTCTCTTGGGTCGACTAGTACTCTGCGGTCATTACCATACGGGCGCCTATCGTCATACCATCGGGGCGCGTACGACCCCTCCCTTGGAAGGGGCGAAGGCACTCAACGGTGGTTGTCACGGGCGTACTCCCAATCAAATTCTCCATGAGCTCTTCCTAGGTGCCGATCTCGACGGTGATCATGATCTTCATGCCGCAAAGGCGACCCAGGACTGTGTGCTGACTGAACCGTATCTGCTCTTACTGACCTGATGTGGATCCTGTTCCGCGACTGAGAAACGGCAAAGTTCAGCTCTCCTACTGCTCGGAGCAGCATTCTGATCTGTTAGAAGCCCCTTCCATCCTATGAACGGGATGGCTAAATAGACTCTGCTATACGCGCAACAGCTGCAAGATTCTGGATCGGTGTGCGGAATACCTGAGGTTCAGGCGGAAACAATTGTTGTGGATGTCGACTGGATTCGGGGATCAGTCGACGGGCATGTTCGTCGAGAGAATGTTGGAGATTCTCCAAATGAGTGCGTTCAGACAACGTGGCCAGGCGCACAGCCCCCAAGGCCCGAACCTCGATAGTTTCCCCTATGATGGGGGTCTGGAGGGCCTCCACATTGTAGCTCTTCCCTCTCCTGAGAGTTGAGAGGTTGGGGCACGTACTCCTCGTGGCCGAATGACGGGCCATCGCCACCACCGTTGCCGCAGATGCGGCAAAACACAGGTGGGCAGCGATGGCAGTCGACCACAAGAACTTCCACCGCGGGGTCACAACTCCCGCTCTCGGAAAATGTACCTGCAGAACCAGTCGACAGGTCGACTAGACCATAGTGAAATTCATCGGGCTCGATTGCCGTGACTTAGAGGGTGGCCGTATGGCGAGCCACCACATGCTTCACCCACCGCTGGAGCATCGACCGACCAGATCGCTTGCGGCGGCTTCCAGCGAGTGAGTAGGCGACGTGATACGGAGTCGACAGCTGTCGTAAGAGGACACCGCAGGCACTCGCGTGGAAGTGCGATGATCTGTGGATCGGGAGAGCCTAGACATCGAGGGGGGCTTCCTGGAGCTAGGCAAAGTCATCGGCAACGAAAGTGATCCCACTGAGTCAGAACTCGTGGTCCATGACCAAACCGCCGCTGGAAGCCATGTTGATGAAGATCAGAGAAAATGCAACCTCGCCGAAAGTTGCTAAGACGCTTTGCCCCACGGTGGGCACCAACTGTCATAGAATTAAGTCTGACAGTAGGAATGGGGGGTACGTATGAGGAGGCAAGGCCTAGCTACAGGGAGGTTGTTTACAAGTTCAGGACCCTCTCGGAGGAGGTTAAAACCTTATGTCTCGGTGCCCTAAGGCGGTTGACTGGAATATAGGTGTGTGTTACAAGGGGTGTGAACCATTGTCCCAGAGGAGGGGGGTGGCTTATATAGAGTGCGCCAGGACCCCAGCCGTCCTCCGTTACAGGGGTTCAATGTACATTAAGATAGGGTGTTACTAGTAACGCCAGCTATAAAGTGTCATCAATGATCTTTAAGACTGTGGAGTGAACGCTTTACCGTTGCCATCCTGAGTGACTATAGGTATTCTGTACTCCGAGTGGTTCCCTGTATGGTCGAATGACTTCATCCAGGTCGAATGAAATTGGGGGTATCTGAGTAAGGTGACTAGTCGAGTGGATTGCACTTAACGGTTTCAGTTATACTTCTTGTTGTGCTTTGAATTTCTTTGCTTCTAGTGTAGTGACCTTGGGAAGGGTGTATAGGTAAGGTCTATGACCCTACCTAGGTCTATGGCATCGTCAGACGGGATGGCTCATAACTCCCCCCCACTCCCTTGTCACCGCCCAGCTCGCATTGTTCCCACCGCTGCCTCTCTACCTCACCGCATCTCCCTCTCCTCTCCTCCGATGGCCCCGCCTCGCCCACCGCTACGCCATCCTCTGACCCCCCTCGACCAGCGCATCGCTAGCATCCAGGAGCACTCGCTGGCCGGGCTCTAGAACTCGGGCAGGGACCTGGCGTCGGTGCTGCGACCGCTGTCCCCCATCTGCTGTCGGCCACCACGAGGGCCAGCCAATGCGGTGACTTCCATTCCTACTCCGCCGCCGATTCCGGACCTTGTGCTCCTGGGCTCGGCATCGGCTCCGTCCACGAAGCCGCCGCTTCTTGGGACCCCATTAGGCAGTGGGTTTTCTTGACCCCTGTCCAAGGGTTTTTTCCCGTTGGTGCGTCGTCCTCCTCGACCTCCGGCGTGGCCATAAGCACGGGGCCGATGCGTCGCTAGGGCCGGCTCCTCCTCTGCTCTGCCACCTCTCTCCTTCCCGCCAGGCTTTTCACCCCCGCCTCGGTTCGCTGCGACTGTGCAAGCTCCGGTGAGTCAAACCCCCCAATGCTTGCTCGTAGATGTAGATTAGGGGTTTATTTCTTAGGCATGGTCTAGTAGTTAGTGGATTCGAGTAGATCCGATTGGATGCGATCACAATCGAATCCAATCCGACCGATCTATTCTTGTGTGCTACAGTGCGTGTCCTAGGATAATGTTATTCTGCTAGTGCTTTCCTTGGAATTGTGTTCATGCTAGGAGCTGTGTTCATGCTAGAATCCCCAACGCTAGTGTGCTTTGCTAGGATCTGTGTTCATGGTAGGGTCTTGCTAGGATTTGTGTTCATGCAAATGGCATATTCATGTTCAAGCTAGGATCATGTTCATGTTGCTATTCATGTTGCATGCTCTAGATTATTATACATGTTGAAGCTAGGGTTTGTGTTACATGCTCTAGATTGTTATACGTGCATGTAGTAGGACCATTTTAGGATGCTGCCAAATGTGCATGGGTGCACATGGGTGCTATTGATGAGTGGCACTTGTTGTTACTCTTTTTAGATGTTTCCATGCTTACGATAATGCACTGATGAGTGGCAGTTGCAGAAAACTAGATGCCACTGATCAGTCGCATTTTCTAATGAGCAACTACCACTGATCAGTGGCACTTGCTGTTGGGCGAGTACCCTGATCAGTGGTACTGATCAGTGGTATTTACCCAAGAGCAAGTGACATTGATAAGTGGCATTTGGCAAAGAGTTTGTGCACTGATCAGTGGCATTTGCTCTTGGGCAAATGTCTCTGATCAGTTCCATTTGCTGTAGTGCTAGTGGAGCTGATCGGTGGCAATTGGCAAAGAGTTTGTGCACTAATACTTGTCATCTTATCTGACAAGATATTGAAGAATGACTGGGATGTGGCGGGTGGAGGAGCTGAGGTGGTGGTCGGAGCTGATGGTGCCAAGGATTCTATCCCCATGAACAGGTGGCTCACGACGGTGGACCTGCCTGGCAGGATCGCCTTCATGAGCCTGCCTCATTCGAGGGGATGATCTCCGAGGCAAGGCAGGAGGAGGGGGTCCGAAAGCCACTGCGCTTCTACCAGCAGATCAAGGACAAAGAGGACCTGGCCATGCTCATCTCCCTCGCAAGTTCGTGAAGGTGATGAACACCTGGCTGGTCATCAAGCGACTCCTGCGCGTGGTCAGGCTGTCGGCGAACAAGCGGTGCAAGTTCTGGGTGCAGGTCCAGAACTTCGAGGGGCACATGGTGCTTGGCCGGGGCTGGAATTACTTCTGCCGCCACCACCGGATCGTCCCCGATGACCTCGTCATTGTGTGCATTTCAGGACTTGGCCTCAAGGTCCAAATCTACAACCATGACTCCTCTGTTATGTGCAGGTTTCGTTGCAGCAGGCACAACTGCGTTGGTGACATTGAGCATGCAATGTAGTTATCTTTTACGGTGTTAGTGTTGAACTTTTATGGTGTGTGGCTAGACTTATGGTACTTGTGCTGGGAACTTGTTAATATTTTGGCCAGGAGCAGCACCCTGGCGTGGAGCAGGGAAGGAGGATGAACCTGCTGTTAATCTAAGTAGTTTGCTGTCATTTCTTTGCTTACTTTGTTTGATCTTATTTGGTTGTTTGCTTTGTTTGATCTCATATGTACATGTTGTTGTGCTGATCATGTGGTGGTAAGGCCACCACATTTGAATGAGGTGAGCAAAACACAAACGCTGTTTGCAACCAAACAGCTGAAGTCTGCATCTGCTCACACGCTAAGCACAAAAATGACAACCAAACAGCAAGGGTAAGTGCCACTTCATGCGATGCAAGCAACTAAACAGGTTGCATCTGCTGCATATAAGGCTGCATATGAACTGTGCATCTGCTCGACCCTCGACACTTATGCATGAGAGAGAGAAGGAAAAAGAAATAGATCTGATGCTCGTGTCGGTGCAAATCTAGTCCTGTAAACAAAGATGGTGAAAAGGCCAAGGAAAGAGATGATGACAAGGCCGGGCCATCGTGGATGATGATAACTTGGACCATGTGTTTGGGGTTGCACAGCTGCAGCTACCGCCTGGTGCTCGTGTCTGTACAAATCTAGTCCTGTAAACAAACCAGGTGAAAAGGCCAAGGAAAGAGATGATGACAGGGCCATCATGGATGATGATAGCTGGACCATGTGTTTGGGGTTGAATAGCTGCAGCTACCACCTCAATGGTCCGTGCCCTCCTGGCCGGAGGCATGGGTGGGTGATCCACGCCCGCGTAGGCCATGCCTTATCAGCGCGCGTGCAGCACGCGGACGACCGGGAAGGAACGCGGACAGTTATCACTGTACCGACCAAGCCGTGTGGAGCAGCCTACGGCTACGAACGGACGCGGTAGCTGTCGCGTTGAAGGAGCAAAAACAAATCGCAAGTCTCCCACGCCAAAGCACGTGGGCGGGCAATCCATATTTTATGCATGAAACTCTCTATAAGTATGGATCGCCGACGACCCGGAAGGCCATCCAGCAGCAGCAACAGGACCGGAGGAGCTCCTCGCTCGCTGCGGTAGCTAGCTATAGTAGCCAATCGACAGAGGACGTCTGTTGACTCTTGTACTGCTACGAAGGTAGCTAGTTAGTAGCTACACAGCATGGGTGGCGAAGGGGACGCCCCGAGCCGGCTCGAGAGCATCCTGACGGACACGTCGGCCCCGCTGGGGGAGTGCGCGTGGGCGGCGGGGTCGGTCGAGCTCCGGCTGCTTGTGCGGCTGGCGGCGCCGGTGGTGGTGGTGTACATGATCAACTACGTCATGTCTATGTCCACGCATATCTTCTCCGGCCACCTCGGGAACCTGGAGCTCGCCGCCGCCTCGCTCCGCAACACCGCACTACCGGAAAAGAGTCCTACCATGACGGCCAAAACAATGCCGACGGCCGCCGTCGGCCTATTTTGAGCTATGCCGACAGCCACGTCCTGGCGTTGGCCTATCCTGGCCGTCGGGCTACCCCGATCTAGGCCGATGGCACCCCTCGGCACCAAATGGCCGTCGGCCTAGCTGAGAACACACCGACAAGTACAGTCGGCATAAAATAGCCTTCGGCATACTCGTGGGCCCGGCGATCCCGTCCGTGACCAGCGGCTAACGTCGTCAAATCTATGCCGACAGAGGGGACGGACAACCGTCAGCATATCTCCGCATGCCAGGTCACCGATGGCGGCGCACTGTCCAGCACGTATGCCGACGGCGGCCGGCGGCATACACGCCACGTCAGCGATCCGCGGCACGCCGCCCGCCTAAACCCTGCCGTCTCTATGCCGATGGCAATGCCGTCGGCATAGTTAATTTTATGCTTTTTTTGTACTATTATACTAATAGAAATGTAGCGTATGCTTTTTTATGTATTATTATATGAATATATATGTAGTTTTGTAAAAAAATCATTGATTATGAATATATATATATATATATATATAGTTTGTATTTCTTTTCGAGCACGTTAATAATGCGCCGTCATGTTCTTTTGAATATAGGTCCTTATATTTTATTAAAATCAAAAATAGCTATGCCGACAGAAGTTTTGTGGCGGTTGCAAACGCCCGACACCCGTCTCCGGACTGTGATCCCGTCATGTCCGCGGTGTGCCCCCGTCACGGACGGCGCCGCCGTCGGCACCTGGAGGGTGGAAACAGCCGCATCAGGTCTATACGGAGGGGACATTGCTCCCAAGTGTTTCTATGGGATGACCTACCACAACCGGGTGGTGTTGTGGCATGTCCAAAGAGGCGGCACACATCTCCGTGGCATGGCCCCACTCACAGAAGGCGCCGCCGCCGGCACCTGGAGGGGGGAAACGAACGCGTCGGGTCTACACGGAGGGGATGCACCTGTGGGTTTGGCCCGAATGTTGCTCCCAGGTGTCACTCTAGGCTGACCTGACACAACCGGGTGGAGAGATCCACTGGTCAAAGCCTGTCCGAGGAATGTCAAAGCGCTAGATCTCGTGGTGAACCGCTTCAAGGTTAGGCGGGACGGGGCCCTCGGGAGGGGGGGGGTAGCATTGCCATCGGAGCGTCGCACCGGCGCCTCATAGATGCGGAGTA
>NC_041385.1:830430119-830431441 GCF_002162155.2 Triticum dicoccoides
GGCACGCGTCTTCGGGGTGTGGCCCCCCTCACGGACGGCGCCGCCGCCGGCACCTGGAGGGGGGAAACGGACGCGTCGGGTCTACATGGAGGGGATGTAGCTGTGGGTTTGGCCCGGATGTTGCTCCCAGGTGTCCCTCTGGGCTGACCTGACACAACCGGGTGGAGAGGTCCGCTGGTCAAAGGCCGTCCATGGGAAGTCAAAGGGCTAGATCTCGTGGTCAACCGCTCCAGGGTTAGGCGGGATGGGGGCCCTTGGGGGGGGGGGGTAGCGATGCCACCGGAGCGTCGCACCGGCCCCTCATACATGCGGGGTGGTGTTGTGGCTGAAGGAAATATGCCCTAGAGGCAATAATAAATTTATTATTTATTTCCTCATATCATGATAAATGTTTATTATTCATGCTAGAATTGTATTAACCGGAAACATGATACATGTGTGAATACATAGACAAACATAAAGTCACTAGTATGCCTCTACTTGACTAGCTCATTAATCAAGGATGGTTATGTTTCCTAACCACAGACATGTGTTGTCATTTGATTAATGGGATCGCATCATTAGGAGAATGATGTGATTGACATGACCCATTCCGTTAGCCTAGCAATTGATCGTTTAGTATGTTGCTATTGCTTTCTTCATGACTTATACAAAGTTCCTAAAACTATGAGATTGTGCAACTCACATTTACCGGAAGAACACTTTGTGTGCTACCAAACGTCACAACGTAACTGGGTGATTATAAAGGTGCTCTACAGGTGTTTCCGAAGGTGCATGTTGGGTTGGCATAATTCGAGATTAGGTTTTGTCACTCCGATTGTCGGAGAGGTATCTCTGGGCCCTCTCGGTAATACTCATCACCTAAGCCTTGCAAGCATTGTAACTAATGAGTTAGTTATAAGATGATGTGTTACAGAACGAGTAAAGAGACTTGCCGGTAACGAGATTGAACTAGGTATTGGATACCGACGATCAAATCTCGGGCAAGTAACATACCGATGACAAAGGGAACAACGTATGTTGTTATGCGGTTTGACCGATAAAGATCTTCGTAGAATATGTAGGAACCAATATGGGCATCCAGGTTCCGCTATTGGTTATTGACCGAGAATAGTTCTAGGTCATGTCTACATAGTTCTTGAACCCGTAGGGTCCGCACGATTAACATTACGATGACAGTTTTATTATGAGTTTACAAGTTTTGATGTACCGAAGTTTGTTTGGAGTCCCGGATGTGATCACGGACATGACGAGGAGTCTCGAAATGGTCGAGACATAAAGATTGATATATTGGACGACTATATTTGGACACCGGAAGTGTT
>NC_041385.1:830431811-830438614 GCF_002162155.2 Triticum dicoccoides
GCGGCCAGGAAGGGCCGCGCGCCCCCTCTCCCTCTGGTCCGAATTGGACTAGGAGGGGGGGGGGCGCCCCCCTCTTTCCTTCCCCTCCTCTCCCCCTTCCTTCCCCTCCTAGTACGAGTAGGAAAGGAGGAGTCCTACTCCTACTAGGAGGAGGACTCCTCCTCCTGGCGGGCCCAACAAGGGCCGGCAGGCCTCCCCCCTCCCTCCTTTATATACGGGGGCAGGGGGCACCCCAAAGACACACAAGTTGATCTACGGATCATTCCTTAGCCGTGTGCGGTGCCCCCCTCCACCATATTCCACCTCGGTCATATCGTCGCGGAGTTTAGGCGAAGCCCTGCGCCGGTAGAACATCATCATTGTCACCACGCCGTCGTGCTGACGGAACTCTTCCCCGAAGCTTTGCTGGATCGGAGCCCGGGGATCGTCATCTAGCTGAACGTGTGCTGAACTCGGAGGTGCTGTACGTTCGGTGCTTGGATCGGTCAGATCGTGAAGACGTACGACTACATCAACCGCGTTGTCATAACGCTTCCGCTTACGGTCTACGAGGGTACGTGGACGAACACTCTCCCCTCTCGTTGCTATGCCATCACCATGATCTTGCGTGTGCGTAGGAAATTTTTTGAAATTACTACGTTCTCCAACCGTGGCATCCGAGCCTGGTTTTATGCGTAGATGTCATATGCACGAGTAGAACACAAGTGAGTTGTGGGCGATACAAGTCATACTGCTTACCAGCATGTCATACTTTGGTTCGGCGGTATTGTGAGATGAAGCGGCCCGGACCGATATTACGCGTACGCTTACGTGAGACTGGTTTCACCGTTACGAGCACTCGTGCTTAAAGGTGACTGGCGGGTGTCTGTCTCTCTCACTTTAGCTGAATCGAGTGTGGCTACGCCCGGTCCTTGCGAAGGTTAAAACAGCACTAACTTGACGAACTATCGTTGTGGTTTTTGATGCGTAGGTAAGAACGGTTCTTGCTAAGCTCGTAGCAGCCACGTAAAATTTGCAACAACAAAGTAGAGGACGTCTAACTTGTTCTTTCAGGGCATGTTGTGATGTGATATGGTCAAGACGTGATGCTATATTTTATTGTATGAGATGATCATGTTTTGTAACCGAAGTTATCGGCAACTGGCAGGAGCCATATGGTTGTCTCTTTATTGTATGAAATGCAAACGCCCTGTAATTGCTTTACTTTATCACTAAGCGGTAGCGATAGTCATAGAAGCAATAGTTGGCGAGACGACAATGATTCTACGATGGAGATCAAGGTGTCGCGCCGGTGACGATGGTGATCATGACAATGTTTCGGAGATGGAGATCACAAGCGCAAGATGATGATGGACATATCATATCACTTATATTGATTGCATGTGATGTTTATCCTTTATGCATCTTATCTTGCTTTGATTGACGGTAGCATTTTAAGATGATCTCTCACTAAAATTATCAAGAAGTGTTCTCCCTGAGTATGCACCATTGCCAAAGTTCGTTGTGCCCAGACTCCACGTGATGATCGGGTGTGATAAGCTCTACGTCCATCTACAACGGGTGCAAGACAGTTTTGCACACGCATAATACTCAGGTTAAACTTGACGAGCCTAGCATATACAGATATGGCCTCGGAACACGGAGACCGAAAGGTCAAACGTGAATCATATAGTAGATATGATCAACATAGTGATGTTCACCATTGAAACTACTCCATCTCATGTGATGATCGGACATGGTTTAGTTGATTTGGATCACGTAATCACTTATATGACTAGAGAGATGTCTATCTAAGTGGGAGTTCTTTAGTAATATGATTAATTGAACTTTAATTTATCATGAACTTGGTCCTGGTAGTATTTTGCAAATTATGTTGTAGATCAATAGCTTGCGTTGTTGCTTCCATATGTTTATTTTGATATGTTCCTAGTGAAAATTGTGTCGAAATATGTTAGTAGCAATGATGCGGATTGGATCCGTGATCTGAGGTTTATCCTCATTGCTGCCCAGAAGAATTATGTCCTTGATGCACCGCTAGGTGACAGACCTATTGCAGGAGCAAATGCAGACGTTATGAACGTTTGGCTAGCTCAATATGATGACTACTTGATAGTTTTGTGCACCTTCTTAACGGCTTAGAATCGGGACTTCAAAGACGTTTTGAACGTCATGGACCATATGAGATGTTCCAGGAGTTGAAGTTAATATTCCAAGCAAATACCCGAGTTGAGAGATATGAAGTCTCCAACAAGTTCTATGGCTAAAAGATGGAGGAGAATCGCTCAACTAGTGAGCATGTGCTCAGATTGTCTGGGTACTTCAATCGCTTGAATCAAGTGGGAGTTAATCTTCCAGATAAGATAGTGATTGACAGAATTCTCTAGTCACCATCACTAAGTTACTAGAACTTCGTGATGAACTATAGTATGCAAGGGATGACGAAAACAATTCCCAAGCTCTTCGCGATGTAAAAATCGGCGAAGGTAGAAATCAAAGAGAAACATCAAAGTGTTGATGGTGGACAAGATCACTAGTTTCAAGAAAAAGGGCAAAGGGAAGAAGGGGAACTTCAAGAAGAACAGCAAGCAAGTTGCTGCTCAAGTGAAGAAGCCCAAGTCTGGACCTAAGCCTAAGACTAAGTGATTCTACTGCAAAGGGACTGGTCACTGGAAGTGGAACTACCCCAAGTATTTGGCGGATAAGAAGGATGGCAAAGTGAACATAGGTATATTTGATATACATACTATTGATGTATACTTTACTAGTGTTTATAGCAACCCCATGGTATTTGATACTAGTTCAGTTGCTAAGAGTAGTAACTCGAAATGGGAGTTGCAGAATAAACAGAAACTAGTTGAAGGGGAAGTGACGATGAGTGTTGGAAGTAGTTCCAAGATTTATATGATCATCATCGCACACTCCCTATACTTTCGGGATTAGTGTTAAGCCTAAATAAATGTTATTTGGCATTTGCGTTGAGCATGAATATGATTTGATCATGTTTATTGCAATACGTTATTCATTTAAAATCAGAGAATAATTGTTGTTCTGTTTAAATGAATAAAACCTTTGATGGTCATACACCCAATGAAAATAGTTTGTTGGATCTCGATCGTAGTGATACACATATTCATAATATTGATGCCAAAAGATGCAAAGTTAATAATGATAGTGCAACTTATTTGTGGCACTGCCGTTTGGGTCATATCGGTGTAAAGCGCATGAAGAAACTCCATAAAGATGGATTTTCAGAATCACTTGGTTATGAATCATTTGATGCTTACGAACCGTGCCTTTTGGGCAAGATGACTAAAACTCCATTCTCCGGAACAATGGAACGAGCTACTGACTTATTGGAAATAATGCATTCCGATGTATGCAATCCGATGAGTGTTAAGGCTTGTGGCAAGTATCTTTATTTTCTAACCTTCACAGATGATTTGAGCAGATATGGGTATATCTACTTGATGAAACATAAGTCTGAAATAGTTGAAAAGTTCAAAGAATTTCAGAGTGAAGTGAATCATCGTAACAAGAAAATAAAGTTTCTACGATCTGATCGTGGAGACGAATATTTGAGTTATGAGTTTGGTCTTCATTTGAAACAATGTGAAATAGTTTCGCAACTCACGCCATCTGGAACACCACAATGTAATGGTGTGTCCGAACGTCGTAACAGCACTTTATTGGATATGGTGCGATCTATGATGTCTCTTACCAAATTACCGCTATCGTTTTGGGGTTATGCATTAGAGACAGATGCATTCACTTTAAATTGGGCACCATCAAAATCCGTTGAGACAACGCCTTATGAACTGTGGTTTGGCAAGAAACCAAAGTTGTCGTTTCTTAAAGCTTGGAGTTGCGATGCTTATATGAAAAAGGTTTTCAACCTGATAAGCTCGAACCCAAATCGGAGAAGTGCGTCTTCATAGAATACCCAAAGGTAACTATTGGGTACACCTTCTATCACAGATCCGAAGGCAAGTTATTCGTTGCTAAGATGGATCCTTTCTAGAGAAGAAGTTTCTCTCGAAAGAAGTGTGTGGGAGGAAAGTAGAACTTGATGAGGTAACTGTACATGCTCCCTTATTGGAAAGTAGTTCATCACAGAAATCAGTTCCTGTGATTTCTACACCAATTAGTGAGGAAGCTAATGATGATGATCATGAAGCTTCAAATCAAGTTACTACCAAACCTCGTAGGTCTTCCAGAATAAGATCCGCACCAGAGTGGTACGGTAATCGTGTTCTAGAAGTCATGTTACTAGACCATGATAAACCTACGAACTATGAGGAAGCGATGATGAGCCCAGATTCCACGAAATGGCTTGAGGCCATAAAATCTGAGATATGATCCATGTATGAGAACAAAGTATGGACTTTGATTGACTTGCTCGATGATCAGCAAGCCATGTTAAATAAATGGATCTTGAAGAGGAAGACGGACATTGATAGTAGTGTTACTATCTACTAAGCTCGACTTGTTGCGAAATGTTTTCAACAAGTTCAAGGTGTTGAATACGATGAGATTTTCTCACTCGTATCGAAGCTTAAGTCTGTCTGAATCATGTTAGCAATTGCCACATTCTATGAAATCTGGCAAATGGATGTCAAAACTGCATTCCTTAATGGATTTATTAAAGAAGAGTTGTATATGATGCAACCAGAAAGTTTTTGTCAATCCTAAAGATGTTAACAAAGTGTGCAAGCTCCAGCAATCCATCAATGGACTGGTGCAAGCATCTCGGAGTTGGAATATACGCTTTGATGAGTTGATCAAAGCATATGGTTTTATACAGACTTTTGAAGAAGCCTGTATTTACAAGAAAGTGAGTGGGAGCTCTATAGCATTTCTAATATTATATGTGGATGACATATTGTTAATTGGAAATGATATGGAAATTCTGGATAGCATGAAAGGATACTTGAATAAGAGTTTTTCAAAGCAAGACCTCGGTGAAGCTGCTTACACATTGAGCATCAACATCTATATAGATAGATCAAGACGCTTGATAAGATTTTTCAACGAGTACATACCTTGATAATTTTTTTTGAAATAGTTCAAAATGGAACAGTCAAAGAAGGAGTTCTTGCATGTGTTACAAGGTGTGAAGTTGAGTAAGACTCAAGACCCAACCATTGCAGAAAATAGAAAGAGAATGAAAAGTCATTCCCTATGCCTCAGTCATACGTTCTATAAAGTATGCTATGATGTGAACCAGACCTATTGTATACCTTGCTCTGTGTTAGGAAAAGGAATACAATTTTGATCTAATAAGTAGATCACTGGACAGGGGTCAAGAATATCGTTAGTGAGGACTAAGGAGATGTTTCTCGATTATGGAGGTGATAAAAGAGCCCGTCGTAAAAGTTACAACGATGTAAGCTTTTACACCAATCCAGATGACTCTAAGTCTCAATCTGGATACATATTGAAAGTGGGAGCAATTAGCTAGAGTAGCTCCGTGCAGAGCATTGTGGACATAGAATATTTGCGAAATACATACGGCTCTGAATACGACAGACCCGTTGACTAAGCTTCTCTCACGAGCAAAACATGATCATACCTTAGTACTCTTTTGGGTGTTGATCACATAGCGATGTGAACTAGATTATTGACTCTAGTTAACCCTTTGGGTGTTGATCACATGATGATGTGGACTATGGGTATTAATCACATGCAGATGTGAATATTGGTGTTAAATCACATAGCGATGTGATCTAGATTATTGACTCTAGTGCAAGTGGGAGACTAAAGGAAATATGCCCTAGAGGCAATAATAAAGTTATTATTTATTTCCTCATATCATGATAAATGTTTATTATTCATGCTAGAATTGTATTAACCGGAAACATGATACATGTGTGAATACATAGACAAACATAAAGTCACTAGTATGCCTCTACTTGACTAGCTCATTAATCAAAGATGGTTATGTTTCCTAACCATAGACATGTGTTGTCATTTGATTAATGGGATCACATCATTAGGAGAATGATGTGATTGACATGACTCATTCCGTTAGCCTAGCACTTGATCGTTTAGTATGTTCCTATTGCTTTCTTCATGACTTATACAAAGTTCCTGCAACTATGAGATTGTGCAACTCACGTTTATCGGAAGAACACTTTGTGTGCTACCAAACGTCACTACGTAACTGGGTGATTATAAAGGTGCTCTACAGGTGTTTCCGAAGGTGCATGTTGGGTTGGCATAATTCGAGATTAGGTTTTGTCACTCCGATTGTCGGAGAGGTATCTCTGGGCCCTCTCGGTAATACTCATCACCTAAGCCTTGCAAGCATTGTAACTAATGAGTTAGTTATAAGATGATGTGTTACAGAACGAGTAAAGAGACTTGCCAGTAACGAGATTGAACTAGGTATTGGATACCGACGATCAAATCTCGGGCAAGTAACATACCGATGACAAAGGGAACAACGTATGTTGTTATGCGGTTTGACCAATAAAGATCTTCGTAGAATATGTAGGAACCAATATGGGCATCCAGGTTCCACTATTGGTTATTGACCGAGAATAGTTCTAGGACATGTCTACATAGTTCTCGAACCCGTAGGGTCCGCACGCTTAACGTTACGATGACAGTTTTATTATGAGTTTACAAGTTTTGATGTACCGAAGTTTGTTCGGAGTCCCGGATGCGATCACGGACATGACGAGGAGTCTCGAAATGGTCGAGACATAAAGATTGATATATTGGACGACTATATTCGGACACGGAAGTGTTCCGGGTGATTTCGGAGAAAACCGGAGTGCCGGAGGGTTACTGGAACCCCCCCC
>NC_041385.1:830438885-830440237 GCF_002162155.2 Triticum dicoccoides
CCCCTCTTTCCTTCCCCTCCTCTCCCCCTTCCTTCCCCTCCTAGTAGGAGTACGAAAGGAGGAGTCCTACTCCTACTAGGAGGAGGACTCCTCCTCCTGGCGCGCCCAACAAGGGCCGGCCGGCCTCCCCCCTCCCTCCTTTATATACGGGGGTAGGGGGCACCCCAAAGACACACAAGTTGACCTACGGATCGTTCCTTAGCCGTGTGCGATGCCCCCCTCCACCATATTCCACCTCGGTCATATCGTCGCGGAGTTTAGGCGAAGCCCTGCGCCGGTAGAACATCATCATCGTCACCACGCCATCGTGCTGACGGAACTCTTCCCCGAAGCGTTGCTGGATTGGAGCCCGGGGATCGTCATCGAGCTGAACGTGTGCTGAACTCGGAGGTGCCGTACGTTCGGTGCTTGGATCGGTCGGATCGTGAAGACGTACGACTACATCAACAGCGTTGTCATAATGCTTCCGCTTACGGTCTACGAGGGTACATGGACGAACACTCTCCCCTCTCGTTGCTATGCCATCACCATGATCTTGCGTGTGCGTTGGAAATTTTTTGAAATTACTACGTTCTCCAAGAGTGGCATGTCCGAAGAGGCGGCACGTGTCTCCGTGACGTGGCCCCCCTCACGGACGGCGCCGCCGGTGGCACTTGGAGGGGGGAAATGGACGCGTTGGGTCTACAAGGAGGGGATGTAGTTGTGGGTTTGGCCCGGATGTTGCTCCCCGGTGTCCCTCTGGGCTGACCTAACACAACCAGGTGGAGAGGTTCACTGGTCAAAGCCCGTCCGTGGAATGTCAAAGGGCTAGATATAGTGGTCAACCACTCCAGGGCTTGGCTGGACGGGGCCCTGGGGGGTACCAATGCCAACGGAGCATCTCACCGGGCCCTCATACATGCGGGGTTGTGTTGTGGGACGTCCGAAGAGGCGGAACACATCTCCAGGGTGTGGCCCCCCTCACAGACGGCACTGCCGCCAGCACCTGGAGGGGGGAAATGCACACGTCGGGCCTACACGGAGGGGATGTAGCTACGTGTTTGGCCTGGATGTTGCTCCCATGTATCCCTTTGGGCTAACCTGACACAACCGGGTGGAGAGGTCCACTGGTAAAAGTCCGTCCGTGGTCAACCGCTCCAGGGTTAGGCGGGACGGGGGCCCTAGGGGGGGGCTAGCAATGCCACCGGAGTGCCTCGCCGGGCCCTCATACATGATGGGTGGTGTTGTGGCATGTACTAAGAGGCATCACGCGTCTCCGGGGTGTGGCCCCCCCTCACGGACGGCGCCGCCGCCGGCCCCTGGAGGAGGGGAACGGACGCGTCGGGTCTACACGGAGGGGATGTAGCTATGGG
>NC_041385.1:830441551-830442741 GCF_002162155.2 Triticum dicoccoides
AGGGGGGAAACGGACGCATCCGGTCTACACGCAGGGGCTGTAGCTGTGGGTTTGGCCCAGATGTTGCTCCCAGGTGTCCCTCTATGCCGACCTGACACAACCGGGTGCAGAGGTCCACTGGTCAAAGCCCGTCCGTGAAAAGTCAAAGGGTTAGATCTCGTGGTCAACCTCTCTAGGGTTAGGAGGACGGGGGCCCTGTGGGGTAGCGATGCGACAAAAGCGTCGCACCGGCCCCTCATACATGCGGGTTGGTGGTGTGGCATGTCCGAAGAGGCGGCACGCGTCTCCGGGGTATTTCCCATCTTGTGGTCAACCACCCACCCACCCTCTCTCCTTCCCCGATTCATTCATTCATTCCCATTCCTGTAGCCGCCACCGCCCCCGCGCCAACCATCTCCCTCCGAAGGACTTGGATCCCCCCCCCACCCCACCCCCACCCTCGATGACCCCCCTCCCCCTTCACTCAGTTGAACTATTAAGCTCCATACCGAGCACGCGAGGCGGCGACCATGGCGCTCCCAGACCCGCGACCAGGCCACGGCCTCGGCGGACGAAGATGCTCAAGTTCGGCGCCTCCCCCTCCCCTCCCCTCTATGTGGTTCCGGGAGAGGAGAGGGCCGAGTGGTAAAAAACATTAAAAATCTATATGAAATAATAATACATAAAAAAGGAAAAATATAACTCTAAAAACATTAAAAAATCTATATGAAATAATAATACATAAAAAATATAAAAAAGAAAATAATACATAAACTATAAAAAACATTAAAAAAGGTAACTATGACGATGGCAAACCCGTCGGCATAGCTGCGGCCATAGGCGACGTACCACCATAGGCCACGTGGCATTTTCACCTATGTCGAAGGCTATGCTGTCGGCATAGATCTTCTTATCCACTCCGGGTCGAGCCATGACCACTCATTTTCCTCCCGTGCCTCATCTCCACTCCCGCCTCCACCTGCGCCGCTCCCCGCGGCCCGCCGCCGCCGCCGCTCCACCGGCGCCCCTCCCCTTCCCTCGCCCCTCTCCGCACCCTCCTCGCGTCGCCGCCGTAGCCACCTCGACTCCACGCCGCCGTGGCCACCACTCGCCCCACCCGCGCTCTCCGCCGCCGCCCAATTAACCTTGGTCCCCTGCCGTCATCGTTGCCCCACCCCACCATCCCCCTCCCCCCGGTCACCCCCGTCCAT
>NC_041385.1:830443380-830473737 GCF_002162155.2 Triticum dicoccoides
CCGCCCCTCCCGCAGCCGCCCCGACCTCGCCACCTCCCGCAGCCGCCCCGACCCAAGCCTTCTCTTCTTTTCCATTTTTTTTCATATATTAGTTGAATGCCACTATTAGATGCATAAATGGATATTAGATGCATATGCTAGATAGATGCATATTTTTTTCTTTTGTGTAGTTTTATTAGGTTTTAGTTTCTAAAACATAGATGAATAGATGTTGGTTAAGTTTGTGATAGAGGGATGGATATTGGTCAAGTTATTATTTGGTCAAGTTAGTGTTAGGTCATGTTGATTCATAAGAAGCAATTTGAGACACTTAGTTTCTAAAATAGATAACGAAGTTTTTTTTTGCAATTTGACATGTTATTTCATGTTGATGCATAATGTTGTGTCAGTGCTTAATGTGAGGTGATGACCTAATTTTTTTCACTCGGTGGAACTAACAAGATTTGTGGTGTTCCATCTTCGTGGAGTGATCGTCGATGTTGGAGGTGTTGGTCCATGATCATCCCTCTCCTATGATCGACTACATCGTCTACATCGGAGGGTGAGCAACAATTTCATGACCTCGTCTGTTTTTTTCCATGTTAGTAGATTAAATTTTCACATCAAGTCGCGTAACCTAGGCGTCTCCCGTCCGAAAGGGTTGCATCGATAAATATGCATTCAATTTCATATTTATCACCGTAGCTCTTTTCGATTGTCCAGCGCTTTCCACGGACAGCCCGAGGATGTGTAGATTGGGTACGTTGTTCATGCTCTACCCCATTCCGAGACAGGATTTTGGCGGCGCCTCCCTGTTGTTCTCCGGATGCACATTCTCTCGGCATTTTTCCGAGACGTGTATTTGGAGAATAGCAGGGAGGTGCTGCCGAATTTTTTTTCTCGGAATGGGGTAGCATGGACAACATACTCAATCTACACATTCTCGGGTGGGATTAGGACCCATCTTTACCTATTAGAGATAAGGTGGATTAAATGTCGTTCTCGTCAACCTTGTAAAATATAAAATATTGATGTGAGTAATTTAAATGAATCCTTAATTTTGTTGTGTAGCTTCCAATAAAGAAGAGATGGCAGATAATCAGTGGATGTATAGTGGGTTTTTCCGTCGGAATCAAGTAACAACAGAGTGCATCGAGAAAACTGATGTGTTTTGGAAAGAGATATTCTATAGTCCAATGAGGTTGGTGCCAGAATGCCCGTGTACCAAATGTAAGAGACGTATGCACAGAGATAAGAGTGAGATGACTAAGCACCTTCGCACGCATGGATTAATTCCCAACTTTAATATGCCAATAAACTTTGCCCAGCGGGACCGTGGTAGAGAGGAGGTGATATGACAACGTGTCGCTGGTTATGAGGACGATGGGGTTAGAGACATGCTAGATGATGTCACGAACATAGTCATGGAACATAGTCATGGAACATAGACATGCTAGATGATGTCAGATACGACAATGAATGATGAGATGTGGAGGATGGACTCCGGAGCCAAGTCATGGAATTCCAGCCCATAGTAAAACATGAGCCCCCTCACAAAGGGATCCATCGGGAAGCCTAAACCCCAACGGAGGTGAGACACGAACACGACACTCTCGCCAGGCTCGGGAGTAGGAATAACTTGCCCTTGGGAAGGCAACCTATGCGAAATCTCGTTGGTTAAGTACTTGGCATCTCTCAGCTTTAGCACGTCCTCTTCTGTGACGGAGGAGGGCATCCACCAGCCTCGTAGCTCGGAGCCGGACATTGTCGAAGGTCGAAAGTACCGAAAACTGGAGCCCTGGGTGTTGGAACTCGGGGCGAGGGGCGGATTCGATTGAGATTGAAGAAAAAGAACGGGCCTTGGTCTCATTATAAAGAGGGAGAATACCAAGAGCCATCCCTGTGACCGTTTGGAACCCGCCTTCGATGGAGGGGGCATGGCAACGGGCGTAGTTGGGTTGCCCACGTCCATATTGATGAGAATCCCGGAATGAGCGGAACACGATCTCTGCTTCGACAAGACGTGCCAAGGAAACCGCTTCGCTAAATGCGCGGAGGTGGTATAATAAAACGATTCGAATAAAGGCTTGGTTGTGGTGTGATGTCACGCCACAAAATACATCAGCAGATTGAACTTGTGTAAATATTATTCTCTCTACGGTGGTATGTGGAATTTATTTTGCAGAGCCGGACACTATCCTGGTGTTTGCAATCTTCTATAAATTATTCGGAGGAGGAACCCGCTGTTGGAAATATGCCCTAGAGGCAATAATAAAAGTATTATTATATTTCAATGTTCATGATAAATGTCTTTTGTTCATGCTATAATTGTATTATCCGGAAATCGTAATACACGTGTGAATACTTAGACTACAATATGTCCCTGGTGAGCCTCTAGTTGACTAGCTCGTTGTGATCAACAGATAGTCATGGTTTCCTGACTATGGACATTGGATGTCGTTGATAACGGGATCACATCATTAGGAGAATGATGTGATGGACAAGACCCAATCCTAAGCATAGCATAAAAGATCGTGTAGTTCGTTTTGCTAGAGCTTTGCCAATGTCAAGTATCTCTTCCTTCGACCATGAGATCGTGTAACTCCCGGATATCGTAAGAGTGCCTTGGGTGTATCAAACGTCACAACGTAACTGGGTGACTATAAAGGTGCATTACAGGTATCTCCGAAAGTAGCTGTTGGGTTGACACGGATCGAGACTGGGATTTGTCACTCCGTATGACGGAGAGGTATCTCTGGGCCCACTCGGTAATGCATCATCATAATGAGCTCAATGTGACCAAGGTGTTGGACACGGGATCATGCATTACGGTACGAGTAAAGTGACTTGCCGGTAACGAGACTTAACAAGGTATTGGGATACCGACGATCGAGTCTCGGGCAAGTAACGTACCGATTGACAAAGGGAATTGCATACAGGGTTTGATCGAATCCTCGACATAGTGGTTCATCCGATGACAACATCAGGAGCATGTGGGAGCCATCATGGGTATCCAGATCCCGCTGTTGGTTATTGACCTGAGAGCGTCTCGGTCATGTCTGCATGTCTCCCGAACCCGTAGGGTCTACACACTTAAGGTTCGGTGACGCTAGGGTTATTAGGAAGACTAGTATGTGACTACCGAATGTAGTTCGGAGTCCCAGATGGGATCCTGGACGTCACGAGGAGCTCCGGAAGGGTCCGAAGGTAAATATTTATATATGGGAAGTTGTCAAACGGACACCGGGAAGTTTCGGGGTCATACCGGTATTGTACCGGGGCCACCGGAAGGGTTCCAGGGGTCCACCGGGAGGGGCCACCCCTCCCTGGTGGGCTGGCTGCACCCCCTCCCTTGGGCCCTTGCGCCTAGGGTTGAGGGGGGAACCCTAGAGGGGGCGCCCCCTTGGCTTGGGGGGCAAGCCACCCTCTCCCCCTCTCCCCTTGGCCGCCGCACCCCCCCTAGATGGGTTCTAGGGGGCCGGCCCCCATCTCCCTTCCCCCTATAAATAGAGGGGTGAGGGGAGGGCAGCCGCACCACCCTCCAAGGCGCAGCCCTCCCCTCCCCAACACCTCTCCTCCTCCGTTGTGTGCTTGGCGAAGCCCTGTCGGAGTACTGCCTCTCCACCATCACCACGCCGTCGTGCTGCCGGTGGAGCTGTCTTCCTCAACCTCTCCTTCCCCCTTGCTGGATCAAGAAGGAGGAGACGTCTCCCGTCCCGTACGTGTGTTGAACGCGGAGGTGCTGTCCGTTCAGCACTTGGTCATCGGTGATTCGAATCACGTCGAGTACGACTACATCATCACCTTGCAAGCTTCCGCACGCGATCTACAAGTGGTATGTAGATGCAAACTCTCTCCCTTGACTCGTTGCTTAGATGAACTCCTAGATGGATCTTGGTGAAACCGTAGGAAAATTTTTAATTTTCTGCAACGTTCCCCAACAGTGGCATCATGAGCTAGGTCTATGCGTAGTTCTCTTTGCACGAGTAGAACACAATTTTGTTGTGGGCGTGGATTTTGTCATCCTACTTGCCTCTACTAGTCTTTTCTTGCTCAACGGTATTGTGGGATGAAGCGGCCCGGACCAACCTTACACGTACGCTTACGTGAGACCGGTTCCACCGACTGACATGCACTAGTTGCATAAGGTGGCTGGCGGGTGTCTGTCTCTCCCACTTTAGTTGGAGCGGAATCGATGAACAGGGACCTTATGAAGGGTAAATAGAAGTTGACAAAATCACGTTGTGGTGATTCGTAGGTAAGAAAACGTTCTTGCTAGAACCCAATTGCAGCCACGTAAAAGATGCAACAACAATTAGAAGACGTCTAACTTGTTTTTGCAGCGATTGATCATGTGATGTGATATGGCCAGAAGTTGTGATGAATGATGAATTGTGATGTATGAGATCATGTTCTTTGTAATAGGATTCACGACTTGCATGTCGATGAGTATGACAACCGGCAGGAGCCATAGGAGTTGTCTTTATTTTTTGTATGACCTGCGTGTCATTGAATAACATCATGTAAACTACTTTACTTTATTGCTAAACGTTAGTCATAGAAGTAGAAGTAGTCATTGGCGTGACAACTTCATGAAGACACGATGATGGAGATCATGATGATGGAGATCATGGTGTCAAGCCGGTGACAAGATGATCATGGAGCCCCGAAGATGAAGATCAATGGAGCTATATGATATTGGCCATATCATGTCACAACTATATAATTGCATGTGATGTTTATTATGTTTATGAATCTTGTTTACTTAGGACGACGGTAGTAAATAAGATGATCCCTTACAAAATTTCAAGAAGTGTTCTCCCCTAACTGTGCACCATTGCTACAGTTCGTCGCTTCTAAGCACCACGTGATGATCGGGTGTGATGGATTCTTACGTTCACATACAACGGGTGTAAGACAGTTTTACACAGCGAAAACACTTAGGGTTAACTTGACGAGCCTAGCATGTGCAGACATGGCCTCGGAACACGGAGACCGAAAGGTCGAACACGAATCGTATGGAAGATACGATCAACATGAGAATGTTCACCGACGATGACTAGTCCGTCTCACGTGATGATCGGACACGGGCTAGTCGACTCAGATCGTGTGACACTTAGATGACTAGAGGGATGTCTAATCTAAGTGGGAGTTCATAATTTGATTAGAACTTTATTATCATGAACTTAGTCTAAAACCTTTGCAAATATGTCTTGTAGATCAATGGCCAACGCTAATGTCAACATGAACTTCAACGCGTTCCTAGAGAAAACCAAGCTGAAAGATGATGGCAGCAACTATACGGACTGGGTCCGGAACCTGAGGATCGTCCTCATAGCTGCCAGGAAACAATATGTCCTAGAAGGACCGCTAGGTGACGCTCCCGTCCTAGAGAACCAAGACATTATGAATGCTTGGCAGTCTCGTGCTGATGATTACTCCCTCGTTCAGTGCGGCATGCTTTACAGCTTAGAACCGGGGCTCCAAAAGCGTTTTGAGCACCACGGAGCATATGAGATGTTCGAAGAGCAGAAGCTAGTTTTTCAAGCTCATGCCCGGGTCGAGAGATATGATGTCTCCGACAAGTTCTACAGTTGTAAGATGGAGGAAAACAGTTCTGTCAGTGAGCACATCCTGAAGATGTCTGGGTTGCACAACCGTATGACCCAGCTAAACATTAACCTCCCAGATGAGGCGGTCATTGACAGAATCCTCCAGTCGCTCCCACCAAGCTACAAGAGCTTTGTGATGAACTACAACATGCATGGGATGGAAAAGACCATTCCTGAAGCGTTCTCGATGCTGAAGTCAGCAGAGGCTGAAATCAAGAAAGAACATCAAGTGTTGATGGTCAATAAGACCACTAAGTTCAAGAAGGGCAAGGGTAAGAAGAACTTCAAGAAGGACGGCAAAGATGTTTCCGCGCCTGGTAAGCCAGTTACCGGGAAGAAGACAAAGAATGGACCCAAGCCTGAGACTGAGTGCTTTAATTGCAAGGGGAAGGGTCACTGGAAGCGGAACTGCCCCAAATACTTAGCGAATAAGAAGGCCGGCAAGACCAAAGGTATATTTGATATACATGTGATTGATGTGTACCTTACCAGTACTCGTAGTAACTCCTGGGTATTTGATACCGGTGCCGTTGCTCATATTTGTAACTCACAGCAGGAGCTGCGGAATAAACGGAGACTGGCGAAGGACGAGGTGACGATGCGCGTCGGGAATGGTTCCAGAGTCGATGTGATCGCGGTCGGCACGCTGCCTCTACATTTACCTACGGGATTAGTTTTGAACCTTAATAACTGTTATTTAGTGCCAAGTTTGAGCATGAACATTGTATCTGGATCTCGTTTAATACGAGATGGCTACTCATTTAAGTCTGAGAATAATGGTTGTTCGATTTATATGAGAGATATGTTTTATGGTCATGCTCCGATGGTCAATGGTTTATTCTTAATGAATCTCGAGCGTAATATTACACATGTTCATAGTGTAGATGCCAAAAGATTTAAAGTTGATAACGATAGTCCCACATACTTGTGGCACTGCCGCCTTGGTCACATTGGTGTCAAGCGCATGAAGAAGCTCCATGCTGATGGACTTTTGGAGTCTCTTGATTATGAATCGTTTGACACATGCGAACCATGCCTCTTGGGCAAAATGACCAAGACTCTCTTCTCCGGAACAATGGAGCGAGCAACCAACTTGTTGGAAATCATACATACCGATGTGTGCGGTCCAATGAGCGTTGAGGCTCGCGGAGGATATCGTTATGTTCTCACTCTCACAGATGACTTGAGTAGATATGGGTATGACTACTTAATGAAACACAAGTCTGAGACCTTTGAAAAGTTCAAGGAATTTCAGAATGAGGTAGAGAATCAACGTGACCAAAAGATAAAATTCTTACGATCAGATCGTGGAGGAGAATACTTAAGTCACGAATTTGGTACACACTTTAGGAAATGTGGAATCGTTTCACAACTCACGCCGCCTGGAACACCTCAGCGAAATGGTGTGTCCGAACGTCGTAATCGCACTCTATTGGATATGGTACGGTCTATGATGTCTCTTACTAATTTACCGCTATCATTTTGGGGATACGCTCTAGAGACAGCTACATTCACTTTAAATAGGGCACCGTCTAAATCCGTTGAGACGACAACGTATGAATTATGGTTTGGAAAGAAACCTAAGCTATCATTTCTAAAAGTTTGGGGATGTGATGCTTATGTCAAGAAACTTCAACCTGAAAAGCTCGAACCCAAGTCAGAAAAATGCGTATTCATAGGATACCCTAAGGAAACTGTCGGGTATACCTTCTACTTAAGATCCGAATGCAAGATCTTTGTTGCCAAGAACGGATGCTTTCTGGAAAAAGAGTTTCTCTCGAAAGAAGTAAGTGGGAGGAAGGTAGAACTCGATGAAGTGCTACCTCTTGAGCGGGAAAGTGGCGCAGCACAGGAAACCGTTCCTGTGTTGCCCACACCAACTGAAGAGGAAAACAATGATGATGATCAAGGTACTTCAGATCAAGTTACTGCTGAACTTCGTAGGTCCACAAGGACACGTTCCGCACCAGAGTGGTACGGCAACCCTGTCCTGGAAATCATGTTGTTAGACAACAATGAACCTTCGAACTATGAAGAAGCGATGGCGGTCCCGGATTCCAACAAATGGCTTGAAGCCATGAAATCCGAGATAGAATCCATGTATGAAAACAAAGTATGGACTTTGACAGAATTGCCCGATGATCGGTGAGCGATAGAAAACAAATGGATTTTTAAGAAGAAGACGGACGCGGATGGTAATGTTACCATCTATAAGGCTCGACTTGTCGCTAAGGGTTATCGACAAGTTCAAGGGATTGACTACGACGAGACTTTCTCTCCCGTAGCGAAGCTGAAGTCCGTCCGAATCATGTTAGCAATTGCCGCATACTATGATTATGAGATATGGCAAATGGACGTCAAAACGGCATTCCTTAACGGACATCTTAAGGAAGAACTGTATATGATGCAGCCGGAAGGTTTTGTCGATCCTCGGAACGCTAACAAAGTATGCAAGCTCCAGCGATCCATTTATGGACTGGTGCAAGCATCTCGGAGTTGGAACATTCGCTTTGATGAGATGATCAAAGCGTTTGGGTTTATGCAGACTTATGGAGAAGCCTGCGTTTACAAGAAAGTGAGTGGGAGCTCTGTAGCATTTCTCATATTATATGTAGATGACATACTCTTGATGGGAAATAATATAGAATTTCTGGACAGCATTAAGGCCTACTTGAATAAGTGTTTTTCAATGAAGGACCTTGGAGAAGCTGCTTATATATTAGGTATCAAGATCTATAGAGATAGATCGAGACGCCTCATAGGTCTTTCACAAAGCACATACCTTGATAAGATTTTGAAGAGGTTCAAAATGGATCAGTCCAAGAAGGGGTTCTTGCCTATGTTACAAGGTGTGAGACTGAGCTCGGCTCAGTCACCGACCACGGCAAAAGATAAAGAAGAGATGAGTGTCATCCCCTATGCTTCAGCCATAGGATCTATTATGTATGCCATGCTGTGTACCAGACCCGGTGTAAACCTTGCCGTAAGTTTGGTAGCAAGATACCAAAGTAATCCCGGCAAGGAACACTGGACAGCGGTCAAGAATATCCTGAAGTACCTGAAAAGGACGAAGGACATGTTTCTCGTTTCTGGAGGAGACGAAGAGCTCGTCGTAAAGGGTTACGTCGACGCTAGCTTCGACTCAGATCTGGATGACTCTAAGTCACAAACCGGATACGTGTATATGTTGAATGGTGGAGCAGTAAGCTGGTGCAGCTGCAAGCAGAGCGTCGTGGCGGGATCTACATGTGAAGCGGAGTACATGGCAGCCTCGGAGGCATCGCATGAAGCGATTTGGGTGAAGGATTTCATCACCGACCTAGGAGTCATACCCAATGCGTCGGGGCCGATCAAACTCTTCTGTGACAACACTGGAGCTATTGCCCTCGCAAAGGAGCCCAGGTTTCACAAGAAGACCAGGCACATCAAGCGTCGTTTCAACTCCATCCGTGAAAATGTTCAAGATGGAGACATAGAGATTTGCAAAGTGCACACGGATCTGAATGTCGCAGATCCGCTGACTAAACCCCTCTCGCGTGCAAAACATGATCAACACCAGAACTCTATGGGTGTTCGATTCATCACAATGTAACTAGATTGGTGACTCTAGTGCAAGTGGGAGACTGTTGGAAATATGCCCTAGAGGCAATAATAAAAGTATTATTATATTTCAATGTTCATGATAAATGTCTTTTATTCATGCTATAACTGTATTATCCGGAAATCGTAATACACGTGTGAATACTTAGACTACAATATGTCCCTGGTGAGCCTCTAGTTGACTAGCTCGTTGTGATCAACAGATAGTCATGGTTTCCTGACTATGGACATTGGATGTCGTTGATAACGGGATCACATCATTAGGAGAATGATGTGATGGACAAGACCCAATCCTAAGCATAGCATAAAAGATCGTGTAGTTCGTTTTGCTAGAGCTTTGCCAATGTCAAGTATCTCTTCCTTCGACCATGAGATCGTGTAACTCCCGGATATCGTAAGAGTGCCTCGGGTGTATCAAACGTCACAACGTAACTGGGTGACTATAAAGGTGCATTACAGGTATCTCCGAAAGTAGCTGTTGGGTTGACACGGATCGAGACTGGGATTTGTCACTCCGTGTGACGGAGAGGTATCTCTGGGCCCACTCGGTAATGCATCATCATAATGAGCTCAATGTGACCAAGGTGTTGGACACGGGATCATGCATTACGGTACGAGTAAAGTGACTTGCCGGTAACGAGACTGAACAAGGTATTGGGATACCGACGATCGAGTCTCGGGCAAGTAACGTACCGATTGACAAAGGGAATTGCATACAGGGTTTGATCGAATCCTCGACATAGTGGTTCATCCGATGACAACATCGAGGAGCATGTGGGAGCCATCATGGGTATCCAGATCCCGCTGTTGGTTATTGACCTGAGAGCGTCTCGGTCATGTCTGCATGTCTCCCGAACCCGTAGGGTCTACACACTTAAGGTTCGGTGACGCTGGGGTTATTAGGAAGACTAGTATGTGACTACCGAATGTTGTTTGGAGTCCCGGATGGGATCCTGGACGTCACGAGGAGCTCCGAAAGGGTCCGGAGGTAAAGATTTATATATGGGAAGTTGTCAAACGGACACTGGGAAGTTTCGGGGTCATACCGGTATTGTACCGGGGCCACCGGAAGGGTTCCAGGGGTCCACCGGGAGGGGCCACCCCTCCCGGGGGGCCACATGGGCTGTGTGGGGCAGGGAGCCAGCCCCTGGTGGGCTGGCCGCACCCCATCCCTTGGTTCCTTGCGCCTAGGGTTGAGGGGGGAACCCTAGAGGGGGCGCCCCCTTGGCTTGGGGGGCAAGCCACCCTCTCCCCCTCTCCCCTTGGCCGCCGCACCCCCCCTAGATGGGTTCTAGGGGGCCGGCCCCCATCTCCCTTCCCCCTATAAATAGAGGGGTGAGGGGAGGGCAGCCGCACCACCCTCCAAGGCGCAGCGCTCCCCTCCCCAACACATCTCCTCCTCCATTGTGTGCTTGGCGAAGCCCTGTCGGAGTACTGCCTCTCCACCATCACCACGCCGTCGTGCTGCCGGTGGAGCTGTCTTCCTCAACCTCTCCTTCCCCCTTGCTGGATCAAGAAGGAGGAGATGTCTCCCGTCCCGTACGTGTGTTGAACGCGGAGGTGCTGTCCGTTCAGCACTTGGTCATCGGTGATTCGAATCACGTCGAGTACGACTACATCATCGCCTTGCAAGCTTCCGCACGCGATCTACAAGTGGTATGTAGATGCAAACTCTCTCCCTTGACTCGTTGCTTAGATGAACTCATAGATGGATCTTGGTGAAACCGTAGGAAAAATTTTAATTTTCTGCAACGTTCCCCAACACCCGCCTTGCAATGCCGAAGACAATGTGCGCGCCGGACTCGTCGTCATTGAAGCCTGGTTCAGGGGCTACTGAGGGAGTCCTGGACTAGGGGGTGTCCGGATAGCCAAACTATCATCATCAGCCGGACTCCAAGACTATGAAGATACAAGATTGAAGACTTCGTCCCGTGTCCGGATGGGACTTTCCTTGGCGTGGAAGGCAAGCTTGGCGATACGGATATGTAGATCTCCTACCATTGTAACCGACACTATGTAACCCTAGCCCTCTCCAGTGTCTATATAAACCAGATGGTTTTAGTCCATAGCAACAATCATACCATAGGCTAGCTTCTAGGGTTTAGCCTCCTTGATCTCGTGGTAGATCTACTCTTGTAATATCAATCAAGCAGGACATAGGGTTTTACCTCTATCAAGAGGGCCCGAACCTGGGTAAAACATCGTGTCCCTTGTCTCCTGTTACCATTCGCCTAGACGCACAGTTCGGGACCCCCTACCCGAGATCCGCCGGTTTTGACACCGACAGGCACCAATAGTGGAATCACGGCATCTCGCATTGTGTGAGGGCATGAGGAGATTACGGTGGCCCTAGTGGCTTCTTGGGGAGCATTGTGCCTCCCCTCAAAAGGAAGGAACCTCAATAACACATCCTCGTCTCCACCGACTCCACTCTTGGTTATCTCGTACCTCTACTTGTGCAAGCTTATTTGTGTGGCTTACCTTGCTTGCTTGTGTGCTTGTTGTTATTGCATCATATAGGTTGCTCACCTAGTTGCATATCTAGACAACCTACTTTGATGCAAACTTTAAATTGGTAAAGAAAAGTATTAAAAAGTGTTAGTTGCCTATTCACCCCCCGCTCTAGTCAACTATATTGATCCTTTCACCAAAGTACTTCAAAGAGTGCCCCAAAGTTTCTACCGGAGAATCAAGAACGTGTGCCAACCCCAATGCATAGGTTCAAGGGCGGAACCCACAAGTTGGTCACAAAAACATACATCAAGTGGCACATGATATCCCATTGTCACCACAGATAAGCACAATAAGACATACATCAAGTGTTCTCATAAAAGACTAAATCCGATAAGATAACTTCAAAGGGAAAACTCAATTCATCACAAGAGAGTAGAGGGGGAGAAACATCATAAGATCCAACTATAATAGCAAAGCTCGGGATACATCAAGATCGTGCCATAGAGGGAACATGAGAGAGAACACGAGAGAGAGAGAGAGATCAAACACATAGCTAGTGGTACATACCCTCAGCCTAGAGGGTGAGCTACTCCCTCCTCGTCATGGATAGCGCTGGGATGATGAAGATGGCCACCGGTGAAGGATCCCCCCTCCGGCAGGGTGCCGGGAAGGGCTCCCAAGAGGTTTCTGGTGGCTACAGAGGCTTGCGGCGGCGGAACTCCCGATCTATCTTGATATTCGATGTTTTTAGGGTACGAGGGAATATATAGGCGAAAGAAGTTGGACAGGGGAGCCTCGAGGGGCCCACGAGCGAGTAGGGCGCGCCCAAGGGGGGTGGGCGCGCCCCCCTGTCTCGTGGCTTCCTCGATGACCCCCCGGCTTGCACTCCAAGTCTCATGGATCATAATCTTTCCAAAAATCACGCTGCCGAAGGTTTCATTCCGTTTGGGCTCCGTTTGATATCCCTTTTCTTTGAAATACCGAAACAGGCAATAAAACAGCAATATGGGCTGGGCCTCCGGTTAATAGGTTAGTCCCAAAAATAATATAAAAGTGTATAATAAAGCCCATAATCATTCAAAATAGATAATATAATAGCATGAATGCTTCATAAATTATAGATACGTTGGAGACGTATCAAGCTTCACCACTTCTCTCCCAATATCATCACGTATCTCGTTGCATTCCTGTCTATGTGTGAAAACTTCTTGGGTTGTCGGCCGCGGTGGGGTCTCTTCAAACACATTTTCACAGTCCGTTCCCAAACCGTGAAGAAGGCAAATCCAAATGACGAGAGGACACACATGATCCAGCTGTGCGGGGGTTTTGGAATTCATATGAGGAAGAGGAGCACTTTTCCTCCTATGGCACTTCCCAAGTCAGTTAGGGGCTAGTAGTCGACCTGGTTCTACTGCCAGGACATTGCAACCCTAGGTCAGTCGACCGGTCTTCCTCCCTTTTCCCTAGATCGAGTCCAGCAACCTTCTTCACCGATTGTGACCGCAACAGAGAAACTAGAGACGGATATGTTGGTCGAGAGGGTAGTTCAGATGGTCCATCAGGGTGTAACTAGCATGGATTTGTTGGAGGTGTTTCTCAGTTGACGCATCCAGCCGCTCCAAGCCGATGACCACTCGACGTGGATGTACTCGAGCTCTAACAACGCCACTTGCGTCTACCCAGAGGATGTTTCCGATGCGACGGTGGCTCTGTGGCTGAGGAGCATTACCGAATACAAAGATAACCCCAGGGGGCCAGGAGAGTCGATCCATTCGACAATGACAACCAGCCGGACAAGGTCAGACCCTTACTACCGAGTGTGCTTCAATCTTTCTTGCAACTGTTTCTGAATCCAACTGATGTTAGACTAACCTCTTGCCTTGCAGGTTTATACTGAGATGTATTCGATGCCGAACAGGGAACAAGCCCAGGATCAAGTCCAGGAGGGACCGGATAGCGCAGAAGAGAGTGCCGACTAGCAATCTCCTGGCAATGAAGATGTGGAAGAGAATGAGGAGTCTGATGATGAAGAAGAGGAGGTCGACTCACCACCTTGCACAGAGCGTCGATCCAAGCAGTTCCATGATCCAGCGGGCGGGCGTGACAAAACTGTGGCTTCGAGTATGCAAGTGCATAAGCGCACTCGGACTTCGACTCCGGAGCCGTCAGAGAAGATCGCCAAGCAGCTCATGGTTTCCCTTCAAAGTCTCTGAAGACCTTGCCCAAGATCAAGATGGATGTTCAAGTTGCTTCTGCGTGAGTGTTCTGTCTTTCTGTGTTTTCCTGCTGACTCTTACTTCCTGCTGACCGAGTGGATTATGAACTTTTCAGTGTTGCAACTTCCGGGACCTCCATGGATGTTGACAAGGCCCAACGTGATGAAGAGACTGACGATGCGGCTACTTCCAAAGTTGGTACAATCTTGCAATCTTGAACTTGTTTTGTCGACTGGGTTGTCGGTCGATTGAGCAACTATGGTTGTATTTTGTTGTAGCTCCACGGGACGTCATTGAGCATCTAGAGGACGATGAAGAAGTGCCTTTGAAAAATACGAGAAGGAGGGGCAGGCTTCGAGCAGGAGGACGGCCATAAGCCAGGAGCCTCAGTCGACATCAGTGCCGGAGGCAGTGGTACAGCAATCCGGAGATCCGGCTCGGGCCAATGTTTCTTTCGCCAATCCATTATCAACTGAACATCCCTCGACGTCGACTGCTGATACGTCCATTTTGCATCATGCTTTCATATTGATATTTATTGCATTATGGGCTTTTATTACATGATATATCATAATACTTATGCCTATTCTCTCTTATTTTACATGGTTTACATGAAGAGGAAGAATGCCGGCAGCGGGGATTCTAGGCTCGAAAAGGAGCAAGTATTAGAGACCTATTCTGCATAGCTTCAAAAGTCCTGAAACTCCACAAAAGTCACTTTTGGAATTAATAAAAAATGCTGGCGAAGGAATCAGCATCAGGCGGACCACACCCTGTCCATGAGGGTGGGTGCCCCCCCTAGGGCGTGCCCCCCTACCTCGTGGGCCCCTGATAGCCCTCTGGTGGCCATCTTCTGCTATATTAAGTATTTAACCCTGGAAAAAATCAGAGGCAGGCTTACGGGATGAAACTCCGCAGCCACGAGGCGGAACCTTGGCGTAACCAATCTGCACCGGCGGAGCTGTTCTGCCGGGGAAACTTCCCTCCGGGAGGGGGAAATCATCACCAATGATCCTCTCATCGGGAGGGGGTCAATCTCCATCAACATCTTCACCAGCACCATCTCCTCTCAAACCCTAGTTCATCTCTTGTATCCAATCTTTGTACCAAAACCTCATATTGGTACATGTGGGTTGCTAGTAGTGTTGATTACTCCTTGTAGTTGATGCTAGTTGGTTTATTTGGTGGAAGATCATATGTTCAGATCCTTAATGCATATAAATACCCCTCTGATTATGAACATGAATATTATTTGTGAGTAGTACGTTTATTCCTGAGGATATGGGAGAAGTCTTGCTATAAGTAGTCATGCGAATTTGGTATTCGATCGATATTTTGATGAGATGTATGTTGTCTATCCTCTAGTGGTGTTATGTGAACGTCGACTACATGACACTTCACCTTTGATTGGGCCTAGAGGAAGCCATTGGTAAGTAATAAGTACATGATGGGTTGCTAGAGTGACAGAAGCTTAAACCCTAGTTTATGCGTTGCTTCGTAAGGGGCCGATTTGGATCCATATGTCTCACGCTATGGTTAGGTTTACCTTAATACTTCTTTTGTAGGTGCGGATGCTTGCAATAGGGGTTAATCATAAGTGGGATGCTTGTCGAACAAAGGGCAGTACCCAAGCACCGGTGCACCCACTTATCAAATTATCAAAGTAATGAACGCGAATCATATGAGCGTGATGAAAACAAGCTTGACAATAATTCCCATGTGTCCTCGGGAGCGCTTTTCTCATATAAGAACTTGTCCAGGCTTGTTCTTTGCTACAAAAAGGATTGGGCCACCTTGCTACACCTTATGTACTTTCATTGTTTGTTACCCGTTACAAATTATCTTATCACAAAACTATCTGTTACCAACAATTTCAGTGCTGGCAGAGAATACCTTACTGAAAACCGCTTGTCATTTCCTTCTGCTCCTCATTGGGTTCGACACTCTTACTTATCAAAAGGAATACGGTAGATCCCCTACACTTGTGGGTCATCAACTGGTCAAGTCTCTGCTTCGCCTAAACAGCTCCATGCTTCAGATCTTGTGATCGGTGTGACTGTACTGCCGTCATCGCTCTTTGCTGCATATCGCACTCCAAACGACCCAGTGGGTGCCACCAAGGAAACCCTACTCCAAGCAAACCTTATGATGGAGCAGATGAAGGTGGTGCATGAGGCCAGTCAAGCTGCCTACAATGCCAGCTCTGCTCTCCATGTCAATATCAAGGTCAGTTGGTTTCTGACTGATCTCTCGATTTGATTTTTGCCTTGCTACGATGTGGTAGTTGCAACTGCTACTTCATTGTCCGTAAGATGTCCCTGTATGAGCGTTTTGGAACTATTATGTGCATCTATCATGAGTCTACATTTTGCATCCAATCACACACTGGGCGTTTTCAATTAGTGTCTTCTACTTGAGTCGAAGAAGTTGAGTCGAGTGTATCTCTGAACCAATTGGGGCACTCAAACTGCACCCACTGGGTGTATTCCCCGAGACCGCTGTCAGATATTTGATGCGGCGGGGGTCTTTGTCGAATGTCACTTCATTATTCTTTCACTCTGTTGAATAGTTGGATCCGAGTGGAATCTAGACCGATGGGGGCACGCAGAGTGCACCCACTGGGTGTAGTCCCCGAGACCGTGGTCTCCTCTTTTTTTGCATACTCATGCTGGGCAGACCATGTAGAGTGGAAAACCAGACCAGTGGGGGCACGCCAAGTGCACCCACTAGGTGTAATCCCCGAGACTACTGTTGAATGTTTGATTCAGTGGTAGTCTTAGAGAAATTTTCGTTGTGATTGACCTTTGTTTCTGTCGACTGATATATCTTATTTGCTGACTGCAGAAATCTTGTGATCTTGGAGCCCAATTTGGTGAACTGGAGAAGAAGCAGATCAGCCACAACCTGGACCTGGAGCTGGCCAAGAATAATCTCCAGAAAGCCTAGGAAGAAGCAGCTACCGGGAGGTAATAATTCGTCAACGGTCCACCTTATGACTTTTTTTTATTTTTAGTCTCTTGAACCGAGTGACTCCACTCGAACAGATGTGCGTAGTGAAAACCGTCAACTCCAAGCTCGTTTGAAGAATGCTATTTCTTTAGAGAAAATGAAGCAGGCTCTGGAGAAGAAGGATCAAGACCTTGCTGCAGCACAAAAGGAGGCGCAAGAGAAAACGACACTTGCCGATAAGAAGCTGGCATCATTCAACAAGTTGGAAGAGGAGAACTCCAAGCTGAAGACTGTCGTTACCGAAGCCAACAAGGAGGTTGTGAGGCTGAAGAAGGACAAGGATAACTGGACTAACAAGGTCGGAAGTCTCATGGCGAAGAAGGGAGAACTGGAGGCTTATCTGGGACGACTTGTTGAGAAACTGGTCTTGAAGCTTGAAGGTATTTCCTCTTATCCGACTGATTTGCTAATGTCGACTGTCACATCTTATTTAACTGTCGACTCACCGCTTTTTCGACTATGCAAAATTTTGTCAAGACTTCAAGGCAGTGACTGGGCGGATCGAGACAGGTCTTGACCCCATAAACTCTCCTGTCAAAGATGACGTCGCGATGAACATGCAGCGGTTGGAGTCTCGGCTGGACAGTGCTGTGTATTATCTTGCTCGTTTGAAGGTGGCGATGTCGCAGATTGACACTGAACTCTGGCCTTAGGCGGAACTCCAGAACGATCTCGAGTCTCTGATGGCTCAATTGAATTTAATCCCTAGTCGAGTGCAAGAGTGGAAGAAGTCGTCTACTTGCTACGGCGCCGATGTGGCTCTATCGTTGGTCCGAGTCCATTGCAAGTACTTTCTACTTCCAAGGCAGGAGCAAGCTTGTGAAGCTGTTTCTGATCCACCCGGAGCACAAGGTCTCCTTCCTGGAACGCTCGACCTCTGACATTACGGGCATGGAATCAACGCAGATCTTGCTGATAGATGGTAGACCGGATCAGAACCATCTCACGTTCCACTTCTAGGACATCAACTGCATCTTGGCGTGCCTGTTCTGCTTTAGCTTCTAAGAAGAGTTCCACTCAGGGAGCGTTGTGCAGCAAGTCACTCGGAACCACAGCCTCGGCATCGTACACCAAGAAGAAAGGGGTTTGGTCAGTCGACCGGTTCAGCATCGTTCTCAGCCCCCATAGGACGGATGATAACTCAGTCACCCAAGCTCTGGAAGCGTGCTTGAGGTTGCGCATTAGTCGGGGTTTCAGCCCATGAAGGATCAAACCATTTGCCCTTTCTGCTTGCCCATTCGACTGCGGGTGTGCAACAGACGCGTAGTTGGCCCGAGTGCCTTAGGAACGCACAGAATGCCTCAAACTCATCGGAATCAAAATAGGAGCCATTATCTGTGATAATGTTGTGAGGGACTCCATATCTGAATATCAACTCCTTGATGAAACTGACGGCAGTGCTTGAGTCAAGGTTTTTGATAGGCTTGGCTTTGATCCATTCGGTGAACTTGTCGACTGCTACGAGCAAATGAGTGAAACCACTTCTGCCAGTTTTGATGGGTCCAACCATATCTAACCCCCAGACTGTGAACGGCCAGACGAGTGGAATAGTCTTCCAGGTAGACGCAGGCTTGTGAGACATGTTGGAGTAGAACTGACAACCTGCGCACTTGTCGACTATATCCTTTGCCATCTCATTCGCACAAGGCCAATAGAATCCTGCTCGGTATGCTTTGGCCATGATGGTCCGAGAGGACGCATGGTGACCACAGGTCCCTGAGTGGATATCGTTTAGGATCATTCAACCTTCTTCCAGGGTGATGCAGCATTGAGCCACTCCTGTGACACTTTCTCTGTAAAGCTGCCCTTTTATCACGATGAAAGCTTTCGATTGACGGACTATCTGGCGGGTTCATCCTGATCGTCTGGGAGTTCCTACCTAATCAGGTACGTGATGTACAACACCATCTAATCGAGCGGGATCACTAAGACTTCCAGGTCAGATGAACCACAGCTAGGATTTCAATCTCAGTCGGGTTGGTTGAACTTAACGGTTGCGGGGGCTCTTCCTTGAAGGGATCTTCTTGTACTAATGGGGTGTGGACATGCTCCAAGAACACATTGCTGGGGATAGGCTTCCGAGTGGAACCTATCTTCGCCAGATCATCCGCGGCTTGATTCTTGATTCGAGGTATGTGGTGGAGCTCTAACCCCTCGAACTTCTTCTCTAGCTTCCTCACTTCATTGCAATAACCGGTCATTGTTGGATTCCTGACGTCCCATTCCTTCATTACGTGCTTAACCACTATGTCTGAGTAGTTGTAGACCATCAAGCGTCGGACGCCAAGTGAAATGGCCATACGCAACCCATACAATAATGCATCATACTCAGCTTCATTGTTTGAAGAATCAAAGTGAATCTGGAGGACATAATTGAGCTTGTCTCCTCTTGGGAACACCAAAACCACCCCTACGCCAGAGCCATTCAACATCTTGGACCCATCAAAGAACATAATCCAATGCTCCGACTAAATCTGGGTCGGGTGCTGCTGTTCAATCCACTCTACGAGGAAATCTGCTATTTCTTGGGACTTTATGGCTTTCTTTGCCTCAAACTTGATATCTAAAGGAAGGAGTTCAATCGCCCATTTTGCCACTCGACCAGTTGCATCTCTGTTATTCAGAATTTCTGACAATGGGGCGTCGCTGACGACTGAAACTGAGTGGTCTGAGAAGTAATGTGCAACTTTCTTCGTGGTCAGGTAAATCCCATAAACAATCTTGTGATAATGAGGATATCTCTTCTTGGACGGGGTCAAGACTTCTGAAATGTAATACATAGGGCGATGAACTTTAAAGGCTTTGCCTTCTTCTTCCCGCTCGACCGTGAGCACTGTGCTGACAACCTGTCAAGTGCCTGCGATGTAAAGCAGTAAAGGGTCCTTGCTTACTGGAGCAACAAGCACCGGCTGGGTGGAAAGCAGGGCTTTGAGCTCTTCAAACGCTGCTTCAGCTTCGTCATTCCACTCAAACTTGTCAGACTTCTTCATCAGTCGGTAAAGAGGCAGTGCCTTTTCACCGAGGCGTGAGATGAATCGACTCATTGCAGCCAAACAACTAGTAAGCTTCTGAACATCGTGCAGACGCACAGAGCGCTTCATTCGGAGGATTGTGTCAATCTTTTCTGGATTTGCATCGATCCCCCATTCGGAAATGAGAAAACCGAGTAACTTTCCGCCTGGAACTACGAATCTGCACTTTGATGCGTTGAGCTTGATATCATATCTTCTTAAGTTGGCAAAGGTTTCAGCGAGGTCAGTCAGCAGGTCAGAACCTTTGCGTGACTTAACCACTATGTCATCCATGTATGCTTCCACATTCCAACTGATTTGAGTGAGCAGGCACTTCTGAATCATGCACATGAATGTGGCACCAGCATTCTTGAGGCCAAAGGGCATAGTAACATAGCAAAAACACCCGAACGGGGTGATGAAAGCTGTCTTAATCTCATCTGGTCCATACAGTCGGATCTGATGGTACCCGGAATAAGCGTCCAAAAAGGACAATCGCTCACATCTCGCAGTTGAGTCGATGGTCTAGTTGATGCAGGGCAGAGGAAAATGATCCTTCGTGAAGGCCCGATTGATGTGCTTGAAATCAATACGCATTCGAAGTGATTTGTCTTTCTTGGGGACCATAACGACATTGGCGAGACACTCGGAGTGGTATATCTCGCGGATGAACTCGGCAGCAAGGAGCCAAGCCACCTCCTCACCAATTGCCTTTCTCTTCTCCGCGGCGGACCGACGAAGATGCTATTTAACATGTTTTGCCTTCGAGTCGACTCGCAAACGATGCTCAACCAGTCCCCTGGGTACACCTGGCATGTCAGATGGTGATACGTCCATTTTGCACCATGCTTTGATATTGATATTTATTGCATTATGGGCTGTAATTACACATTATGTCACAATAATTATGCCTTTTCTCTCTTATTTTACAAGGTTTGCATGAAGAGGGAGAATGCCGGCAGCTGGAATTCTGTGCTGGAAAAGGAGCAAATATTAGAGACCTATTCTGCACAACTCCAAAAGTGCTGAAACTTCACGGAGGCAAATTTTGGAATTAATAAAAAATACTGGCGAAAGAATCAACCAGAGGGGGCCCACACCCTGGTCACGAGGGTGGATGCGCACCCTACCCACCTGGGCGCGCCACCTATCTCGTGGGCCCCCTGGCAGGCCTCTGGTGCCCATCTTTTGCTATATGAAGTCTTTCGCCCTGGAAAAAATTAGAAGGAAGCTTTCGAGACGAAAAGCCGCCGTCTCGAGGTGGAACCTTGGCAGAACCAATCTAGGGCTCCGGAGGAGCTGTTCTACCGGGGAAACATCCCTCTGGGAGGGGGAAATCGTCACCATCATCATCACCATCAATCCTCTCATTGGGAGGGGGTCAATCTCCATCAACCTCTTCACCAGCACCATCTCCTCTCAAACCCTAGTTCATCTCTTGTATCCGATCTTTGTCTCAAAACCTTAGATTGGTACATGTGGGTTGCTTGTAGTGTTGATTACTCCTTGTAGTTGATGCTAGTTGATTTATTCGGTGGAAGATTATATGTTCAGATCCTTAATGCATATTAATACCCCTCTGATTATGAACATGAATATGATTTGTGAATAGTTACGTTTGTTCCTGAGGACATGGGAGAAGTCTTGCTATAAGTAGTCATGTGAATTTGGTATTCGTTCGATATTTTGATGAGATGTATGTTGTCTCTCCTCTAGTGGTGTTATGTGAACGTCGACTACATAACAATTCACCATTGTTTGGCCTAGAGGAGGGCATTGGAAAGTAATAAGTAGATGATGGGTTGCTAGAGTGATAGAAGCTTAAACCCTACTTTATGCGTTGCTTCGTAAGGGGCTGATTTGGATCCATTAATAAGTGGGATGCTTGTCCAAGGAAGGGCATTGCCCAAGCACCGATCCACCCACATATCAAATTATCAAAGTAATGAACGCGAATCATATGAGCATGATGAAAATTAGCTTGACGATAATTTCCATGTGTCCTCGGGAGCGCTTTCCTTTATATAAGAGTTTGTCCAGGCTTTTCCTTTGCTACAATAAGAATTGGGCCACCTTGCTGCACCTTATTTACTTTTATTGCTTGTTACCCGTTACAAATTACCTTATCACAAAATTATCTGTTACCGATAATTTCAATGCTTGCAGAGAATACCTTACTAAAAACCGCTTTTCATTTTCTTCTGCTCCTTGTTGGGTTCGACACTCTTACTTACCGACAGGACTATGATAGATCCCCATACTTGTGGATCATCAAATAGCCTCCATGCAAAGATGTCCCAGTTCTCATGGAGGAACTGGATGAGCGCTTCTTCCTATTTGCTGTCAAGTGTTGTTGAGATATGGGTCGGAGCAGCATTCGGGTCGGTTGGGTGAATGTGAACCGGCTTTGTCTCGGCGGCCGACTAGAATGCGGATTCCAAGGCAGGCCTCTGGGCACGCAACAAATCACTCGGATCTGCCGTCTTTTGGGATTCTTGAAACTCCACTCCTGCCATCTGCTCATCGGCGATCTTCACTCCGTTCTAGAGACAATCCTCTGCTCTCCGCCGGTTTCCAGTGACCGTGATCACGTGTTTGGGGCCAAGCATCTTCAACTTGAGGTACACATAAGACGGTCAAGCCATGAAACTAGCATAAGCAGGTCTGCCTAGAATGGCATGATAGGCACTGTCAAAATCTACTACCTCAAACGTCAACTTTTCCTTGCGGTAATTCCGGGAATCAACGAAAACTACATCAAGAGTGATCTGATCGAGTGAATCGGCTTTCTTTCCTGGGATGATACCTTGTAATCTCATGTTGCTCTCACTGAGTTTGGACATCAGAATTCCCATCCCCCGGAGGGCCTCAGTGTACAATATATTCAGTCCACTGCCACCATCCATCAAAACCTTGGTCAGTCGAGTGCCCCCAATGACTGGGTCGACCACCAACGCTTGCCCCCAATGACGTGTGGCGGGTGATCGGACTGGTCGAATGTAATAGGGGTTTTTGACCACTTCAAATGTCTTGGCGTTGCCGGAGCAACCATGTTCACCTCTCTGTTAATAACTTTCAGTCGACTTTTTCTCTCGGGGTCAGCAAAAATCACCAAGGAGGCATTAACATTGGGGTAACCACCATCATCCTCTTTGTCTTCCTTCTTATCATGCTCTTTGTCCTTTTCACTGGGTTGGTTTTCTCGGAAGCTCTGAATCAGGAGTCGACACTGTCGAGTGGTATGCTTGGGGAGAATCAGATTCCCCTCTTCGTCCTTTTTGGTGTGTATATGACACGACAAATCAAGTACATCATTTCCTGCTTGATCTTTCACGTTTTAGGGGTCCAAGGCCCCTTGGGCTTCCCTCTAAACTTTCCTTGGCTCAGAACTGTTGCTTCGGCAGGGCCCGCAACTTCAGCCTTTTGCTTCTGCTTCCGACTGGAGTTTCCTCCTCTAGTGTCTTGGGCGACTGGTCTGTTCTTGCCGCTCCGGAGTCGGTCATGTTCTTCGACGTTAGCATACTTGGTGGCAATCTCCATCATCCGAGCCAGAGACATGTCTCCGGTCCGACCGAACTTCAGATTGAGCTCTCTGTAGCGAACGCCTTCTTTAAAGGCACAAACTGCTTGATGGTCCGATATGTTCTCCACTGTGTGGTGAAGAGTGATCCATCTTTGGATATAATCTCTCAAGGTCTCATTCTGTTTATGCATGCAATGCTGCAATTCTGACAAACCAACAGGTCTCTTGCTGGTTTCCTCGAACGGTTTGGTAAACACTCAGGCCAACTCATCCCAGCTGAAAATGCTTCCAGGGGACAACTGATTAAGCCAAGCCCAGGCGGAACCTTCGAGCATCAAAGGGAGGTGCTTCATGGCCACCTCATCACTGGCGCCACCAATATGCACAGCCACTCTGTAGTCTTCCAACCAAGTGTCACGCTTTGACTCTCCTCTGAACTTACTGACGCCAGTCACCAATCTGAAGTTGCGAGGGATCTCAGCGGCTCGGATGGCTCTTCCGAAACACTCGGGGCCGAAAACATGGACCCTGCTTCCACCGGGTCAGTCTCTATGCAACCCCTCTCTGTATGCTCTGTTTCGGTCGACCAATCCTTTGACAAGGACTGACCTTGCGCTGAACCCAGGCTCTCTTGGGTCGACTAGTACTCTGCGGTCATTACCATACGGGCGCCTATCGTCATACCATCGGGGCGCGTACGACCCCTCCCTCGGAAGGGGCGAAGGCACTCGACGGTGGTTGTCACGGGCGTACTCCCAATCAAATTCTCCATGAGCTCTTCCTAGGTGCCGATCTCGACGGTGATCATGATCTTCACGCTGCAAAGGCGACCCAGGACTGTGTGCCGACTGAACCGTATCTGCTCTTACTGACCTGATGTGGATCCTGTTCCGCGACTGAGAAACGGCAAAGTTCAGCTCTCCTACTGCTCGGAGCAGCATTCTGATCTGTTAGAAGCCCCTTCCATCCTATGAACGGGATGGCTAAATAGACTCTGCTATACGCGCAGCAGCTGCAAGATTCTGGATCGGTGTGCGGAATACCTGAGGTTCAGGCAGAAACAATTGTTGTGGATGTCGACTGGATTCGGGGATCAGTCGACGGGCATGTTCGTCGAGAGAATGTTGGAGATTCTCCAAATGAGTGCGTTCAGCCAACGTGGCCAGGCGCACAGCCCCCAAGGCCCGAACCTCGGCAGTTTCCCCTATGATGGGGGTCTGGAGGGCCTCCACATTGTAGCTCTTCCCTATCCTGAGAGTTGAGAGGTTGGGGCACGTACTCCTCGTGGCCGAATGACGGGCCATCGCCACCACCGTTGCCGCAGATGCGGCAAAACACAGGTGGGCTGCGATGGCAGTTGACCACAAGAACTTCCATCGCGGGGTCACAACTCCCGCTCTCGGAAAACGTACCTGCAGAACCAGTCGACAGGTCAACTGGACCACAGTGAAATTCATCGGGCTCGATTGCCGTGACTTAGAGGGTGGCCGTCTGGCGAGCCACCACATGCTTCACCCACCGCTGGAGCATCGACCGACCAGATCGCTTGCGGCGGCTTCCAGCGAGTGAGTAGGCGACATGATACGGAGTCGACGGCTGTCGTAAGAGGACGCCGCAGGCACTCGAGTGGAAGTGCGATGATCCGTGGATCGGGAGAGCCTAGACATCGAGGGGGGCTTCCTGGAGCTAGGCAAAGTCATCGGCAACGAAAGTGATCCCACTGAGTCAGAACTCGTGGTCCATGACCAAACCGCCGCTGGAAACCATGTTGATGAAGATCAGAGAAAATGCAACCCCGCCGAAAGTTGCTAAAACGCTTTGCCCCACGGTGGGCACCAACTGTCATAGAATTAAGTCTGACAGTAGGAATAGGGGGTACGTATGAGGAGGCAATGCCTAGCTACAGCGAGGTTGTTTACAAGTTCAGGACCCTCTCGGAGGAGGTTAAAACCTTATGTCTCGGTGCCCTAAGGCGGTTGACTGGAATATAGGTGTGTGTTACAAGGGGTGTGAACCATTGTCCCAGAGGAGGGGGGTGGCTTATATAGAGTGCGCCAGGACCCCAGCCGTCCTCCGTTACAGGGGTTCAATGTACATTAAGATAGGGTGTTACTAGTAACGTCAGCTATAAAGTGTCATCAATGATCTTTAAGACTGTGGAGTGAACGCTTTACCGTTGCCATCCTGAGTGACTATAGGTATTCTGTACTCCGAGTGGTTCCCTGTATGGTCGAATGACTTCATCCAGGTCGAATGAAATTGGGGGTATCTGAGTAAGGTGACTAGTCGAGTGGATTGCACTTAACGGTTTCAGTTATACTTCTTGTTGTGCTTTGAATTTCTTTGCTTCTAGCGTAGTGACCTTGGGAAGGGTGTATAGGTAAGGTCTATGACCCTACCCTAGGTCTATGGCATCGTCAGACGGGGCGGCTCATAACTCCCCCCCCCACTCCCTTGTCACCGCCCAGCTCGCATTGTTCCCACCGCTGCCTCTCTACCTCACCGCATCTCCCTCTCCTCTCCTCCGATGGCCCCGCCTCGCCCACCGCTACGCCATCCTCTGACCCCCCTCGACCAGCGCATCGCCAGCATCCAGGAGCACTCGCTGGCCGGGCTCTAGAACTCGGGCAGGGACCTGGCGTCGGTGCTGCGACCGCTGTCCCCCATCTGCTGTCGGCCACCACGAGGGCCAGCCAATGCGGTGACTGCCATTCCTACTCCGCCGCCGATTCCGGACCTTGTGCTCCTGGGCTCGGCATCGGCTCCGTCCATGAAGCCGCCGCTTCTTGGGACCCCATTAGGCAGTGGGTTTTCTTGACCCCTGTCCAAGGGTTTTTTCCCGTTGGTGCGTCGTCCTCCTCGACCTCCGGCGTGGCCATAAGCACGGGGCCGATGCATCGCTAGGGCCGGCTCCTCCTCTGATCCGCCACCTCTCTCCTTCCCGCCAGGCTTTTCACCCCGGCCTCGGTTCGCTGCGACTGTGCAAGCTCCGGTGAGTCAAACCCCCCAATGCTTGCTCGTAGATGTAGATTAGAGGTTTATTTCTTAGGCATGGTCTAGTAGTTAGTGGATTCGAGTAGATCCGATTGGATGCGATCACAATCGAATCCAATCCGACCGATCTATTCTTGTGTGCTACAATGCGTGTCCTAGGATAATGTTATTCTGCTAGTGCTTTCCTTGGAATTGTGTTCATGCTAGGAGCTGTGTTCATGCTAGAATCCCCAACGCTAGTGTGCTTTGCTAGGATCTGTGTTCATGGTAGGGTCTTGCTAGGATTTGTGTTCATGCAAATGGCATATTCATGTTCAAGCTAGGATCATGTTCATGTTGCTATTCATGTTGCATGCTCTAGATTATTATACATGTTGAAGCTAGGGTTTGTGTTACATGCTCTAGATTGTTATACGTGCATGTAGTAGGACCATTTTAGGATGCTGCCAAATGTGCATGGGTGCACATGGGTGCTATTGATGAGTGGCACTTGTTGTTGCTCTTTTTAGATGTTTCCATGCTTACGATAATGCACTGATGAGTGGCAGTTGCAGAAAACTAGATGCCACTGATCAGTGGCATTTTCTCATGAGCAACTACCACTGATCAGTGGCACTTGCTGTTGGGCGAGTACCCTGATCAGTGGTACTGATCAGTGGTATTTACCCAAGAGCAAGTGACATTGATAAGTGGCATTTGGCAAAGAGTTTGTGCACTGATCAGTGGCATTTGCTCTTGGGCAAATGTCTCTGATCAGTTCCATTTGCTGTAGTGCTAGTGCAGCTGATCGGTGGCAATTGGCAAAGAGTTTGTGCACTAATACTTGTCATCTTATCTGACAAGATATTGAAGAGTGACTGGGATGTGGCGGGTGGAGGAGCTGAGGTGGTGGTCGGAGCTGATGGTGCCAAGGATTCTATCCCCATGAACAGGTGGCTCAGGACGGTGGACCTGCCTGGCAGGATCGCCTTCATGAGCCTGCCTCATTCGAGGGGATGATCTCCGAGGCAGGGCAGGAGGAGGGGGTCCGAAAGCCACTGCGCTTCTACCAGCAGATCAAGGACAAAGAGGACCTCGCCATGCTCATTGTCCCTCGCAAGTTCGTGAAGGTGATGAACACCTGGCTGGTCATCAAGCGACTCCTGCGCGTGGTCAGGCTGTCGGCGAACAAGCGGTGCAAGTTCTGGGTGCAGGTCAAGAACTTCGAGGGGCACATGGTGCTTGGCCGGGGCTGGAATTACTTCTGGCGCCACCACCGGATCGTCCCCGACGACCTCGTCATTGTGTGCATTTCAGGACTTGGCCTCAAGGTCCAAATCTACAACCATGACTCCTCTGTTATGTGCAGGTTTCGTTGCAGCAGGCACAACTGCGTTGGTGACATTGAGCATGCAATGTAGTTATCTTTTACGGTGTTAGTGTTGAACTTTTATGGTGTGTGGCTAGACTTATGGTACTTGTGCTGGGAACTTGTTAATATTTTGGCCAGGAGCAGCACCCTGGCGTGGAGCAGGGAAGAAGGATGAACCTGCTGTTAATCTAAGTAGTTTGCTGTCATTTCTTTGCTTACTTTGTTTGATCTTATTTGGTTGTTTGCTTTGTTTGATCTCATATGTACTTGTTGTTGTGCTGATCATGTGGTGGTAAGGCCACCACATTTGAATGAGGTGAGCAAAACACAAACGCTGTTTGCAACCAAACAGCTGAAGTCTGCATCTGCTCACACGCTAAGCACAAAAATGACAACCAAACAGCAAGGGTGAGTGCCACTTCATGCGATGCAAGCAACTAAACAGGTTGCATCTGCTGCATATAAGGCTGCATATGAACTGTGCATCTGCTCGACCCTCGACACTTATGCATGAGAGAGAGAAGGAAAAAGAAATAGATTTGATGCTCGTGCCGGTGCAAATCTAGTCCTGTAAACAAAGATGGTGAAAAGGCCAAGGAAAGAGATGATGACAAGGCCGGGCCATCGTGGATGATGATAACTTGGACCATGTGTTTGGGGTTGCACAGCTGCAGCTACCGCCTGGTGCTCGTGTCTGTACAAATCTAGTCCTGTAAACAAACCAGGTGAAAAGGCCAAGGAAAGAGATGATGACAGGGCCATCATGGATGATGATAGCTTGGACCATGTGTTTGGGGTTGAATAGCTGCAGCTACCACCTCAATGGTCCGTGCCCTCCTGGCCGGAGGCATGGGTGGGTGATCCACGCCCGCGTAGGCCATGCCTTATCAGCGCGCGTGCAGCACGCGGACGACCGGGAAGGAACGCGGACAGTTATCACTGTACCGACCAAGCCGTGTGGAGCAGCCTACGGCTACGAACGGACGCGGTAGCTGTCGCGTTGAAGGAGCAAAAACAAATCGCAAGTCTCCCACGCCAAAGCACGTGGGCGGGCAATCCATATTTTATGCATGAAACTCTCTATAAGTATGGATCGCCGACGACCCGGAAGGCCATCCAGCAGCAGCAACAGGACCGGAGGAGCTCCTCGCTCGCTGCGGTAGCTAGCTATAGTAGCCAATCGACAGAGGACGTCTCTTGACTCTTGTACTGCTACGAAGGTAGCTAGTTAGTAGCTACACAGCATGGGTGGCGAAGGGGACGCCCCGAGCCGGCTGGAGAGCATCCTGACGGACACGTCGGCCCCGCTGGGGGAGTGCGCGTGGGCGGCGGGGTCGGTCGAGCTCCGGCTGCTTGTGCGGCTGGCGGCGCCGGTGGTGGTGGTGTACATGATCAACTACGTCATGTCTATGTCCACGCATATCTTCTCCGGCCACCTCGGGAACCTGGAGCTCGCCGCCGCCTCGCTCCGCAACACCGCACTACCGGAAAAGAGTCCTACCATGACGGCCAAAACAATGCCGACGGCCGCCGTCGGCCTATTTTGAGCTATGCCGACAGCCACGTCCTGGCGTTGGCCTATCCTGGCCGTCGGGCTACCCCGATCTAGGCCGATGGCACCCCTCGGCACCAAATGGCCGTCGGCCTAGCTGAGAACACACCGACAAGTACAGTCGGCATAAAATAGCCTTCGGCATACTCGTGGGCCCGGCGATCCCGTCCGTGACCAGCGGCTAACGTCGTCAAATCTATGCCGACAGAGGGGACGGACAACCGTCAGCATATCTCCGCATGCCAGGTCACCGATCCGGGGCGCACTGTCCAGCACGTATGCCGACGGCGGCCGGCGGCATACACGCCACGTCAGCGATCCGCAGCATGCCGCCCGCCTAAACCCTGCCGTCTCTATGCCGATGGCAATGCCGTCGGCATAGTTAATTTTATGCTTTTTTTGTACTATTATACTAATAGAAATGTAGCGTATGCTTTTTTATGTATTATTATATGAATATATATGTAGTTTTGTAAAAAATTCATTGATTATGAATATATATATATATATAGTTTGTATTTCTTTTCGAGCACGTTAATAATGCGCCGTCATGTTCTTTTGAATATAGGTCCTTATATTTTATTAAAATCAAAAATAGCTATGCCGATAGAAGTTTTGTGGCGGTTGCAGACGCCCGACACCCGTCTCCGGACTGTGATCCCGTCATGTCCGCGGTGTGCCCCCGTCAGGGACGACGCCGCCGTCGGCACCTGGAGGGTGGAAACAGCCGCATCAGGTCTATACGGAGGGGATGTTGCTCCCAAGTGTTTCTATGGGATGACCTACCACAACCGGGTGGTGTTGTGGCATGTCCAAAGAGGCGGCACACATCTCCGTGGCGTGGCCCCACTCACAGACGGCGCCGCCGCCGGCACCTGGAGGGGGGAAATGAACGCGTCGGGTCTACACGGAGGGGATGCACCTGTGGGTTTGGCCCGAATGTTGCTCCCAGGTGTCACTCTAGGCTGACCTGACACAACCGGGTGGAGAGATCCACTGGTCAAAGCCCGTCCGAGGAATGTCAAAGCGCTAGATCTCGTGGTCAACCGCTTCAAG
>NC_041385.1:830474249-830477064 GCF_002162155.2 Triticum dicoccoides
GGCACGCGTCTTCGGGGTGTGGCCCCCCTCACGGACGGCGCCGCCGCCGGCACCTGGAGGGGGGAAACGGACGCGTCGGGTCTACATGGAGGGGATGTAGCTGTGGGTTTGGCCCGGATGTTGCTCCCAGGTGTCCCTCTGGGCTGACCTGACACAACCGGGTGGAGAGGTCCGCTGGTCAAAGGCCGTCCATGGGAAGTCAAAGGGCTAGATCTCGTGGTCAGCCGCTCCAGGGTTAGGCGGGACGGGGGCCCTTGGGGGGGGGGGGTAGCGATGCCACCGGAGCGTCGCACCGGCCCCTCATACATGCGGGGTGGTGTTGTGGCTGAAGGAAATATGCCCTAGAGGCAATAATAAATTTATTATTTATTTCCTCATATCATGATAAATGTTTATTATTCATGCTAGAATTGTATTAACCGGAAACATGATACATGTGTGAATACATAGACAAACATAAAGTCACTAGTATGCCTCTACTTGACTAGCTAATTAATCAAAGATGGTTATGTGTCCTAACCACAGACATGTGTTGTCATTTGATTAATGGGATCACATCATTAGGAGAATGATGTGATTGACATGACCCATTCCGTTAGCCTAGCACTTGATCGTTTAGTATGTTGCTATTGCTTTCTTCATGACTTATACAAAGTTCCTGCAACTATGAGATTGTGCAACTCACATTTACCGGAAGAACACTTTGTGTGCTACCAAACGTCACTACGTAACTGGGTGATTATAAAGGTGCTCTACAGGTGTTTCCGAAGGTGCATGTTGGGTTGGCATAATTCGAGATTAGGTTTTGTCACTCCGATTGTCGGAGAGGTATCTCTGGGCCCTCTCGGTAATACTCATCACCTAAGCCTTGCAAGCATTGTAACTAATGAGTTAGTTATAAGATGATGTGTTACAGAACGAGTAAAGAGACTTGCCGGTAACGAGATTGAACTAGGTATTGGATACCGACGATCAAATCTCGGGCAAGTAACATACCGATGACAAAGGGAACAACGTATGTTGTTATGCGGTTTGACCAATAAAGATCTTCGTAGAATATGTAGGAACCAATATGGGCATCCAGGTTCCACTATTGGTTATTGACCGAGAATAGTTCTAGGACATGTCTACATAGTTCTCGAACCCGTAGGGTCCGCACGCTTAACGTTACGATGACAGTTTTATTATGAGTTTACAAGTTTTGATGTACCGAAGTTTGTTCGGAGTCCCGGATGTGATCACGGACATGACGAGGAGTCTTGAAATGGTCGAGACATAAAGATTGATATATTGGACGACTATATTCGGACACCGGAAGTGTTCCGGGTGATTTCGGAGAAAACCGGAGTGCTGGAGGGTTACCGGAACCCCCACCCCACCCCGGAGAGTTAATGGGCCACATGGGCCTTGGTGGGAAGAGAGAGGGGCGGCCAGGAAGGGTCGCGTGCCCCCTCTCCCTCTGGTACGAATTGGACTAGGAGGGGGGGCGGCGCCCCCCTCTTTCCTTGCCCTCCTCTCCCCCTTCCTTCCCCTCCTAGTAGCAGTAGGAAAGGAGGAGTCCTACTCCTACTAGGAGGAGGAATCCTCCTCCTGGCGCGCCCAACAAGGGCCGGCCGGCCTCCCCCCTCCCTCCTTCATATACGGGGGCAGGGGGCACCCCAAAGACACACAAGTTGATCTACGGATCGTTCCTTACCCGTGTGCGATGCGCCCCTCCACCATATTCCACCTCGGTCATATCGTCGCGGAGTTTAGGCGAAGCCCTGCGCCGGTAGAACATCATCATCGTCACCACGCCATCGTGCTGATGGAACTCTTCCCCGAAGCTTTGCTGGATTGGAGCCCGGGGATCGTCATCGAGCTGAACGTGTGCTGAACTCGGAGGTGCCGTACGTTCGGTGCTTGGATCGGTCAGATCGTGAAGACGTACGACTACATCAACCGCGTTGTCATAACGCTTCCGCTTACGGTCTATGAGGGTACGTGGACGAACATTCTCCCCTCTCGTTGCTATGCCATCACCATGATCTTGCGTGTGCATAGGAAATTTTTTGAAATTACTACGTTCTCCAAGAGTGGCATGTCCGAAGAGGCGGCACGTGTCCCCGTGACGTGGCCCCCCTCACGAACGGCGCCGCCGGTGGCACTTGGAGGGGGGAAATGGACGCGTTGGGTCTACAAGGAGGGGATGTAGTTGTGGGTTTGGCCCGGATGTTGCTCCCAGGTGTCCCTCTGGGCTGACCTAACACAACCAGGTGGAGAGGTTCACTGGTCAAAGCCCGTCCGTGGAATGTCAAAGGGCTAGATATAGTGGTCAACCACTCCAGGGCTTGGCTGGACGGGGCCCTGGGGGGTACCAATGCCAACGGAGCATCTCACCAGGCCCTCATACATGCGGGGTTGTGTTGTGGGACGTCCGAAGAGGCGGCACACATCTCCGGGGTGTGGCCCCCCTCACAGACGGCACCGCCGCCAGCACCTGGAGGGGGGAAATGCACGCGTTGGGCCTACACGAAGGGGATGTAGCTGCGTGTTTGGCCTGGATGTTGCTCCCATGTATCCCTCTGGGCTGACCTGACACAACCGGGTGGAGAGGTCCACTGGTAAAAGTCCGTCCGTGGTCAACCGCTCCAGGGTTAGGCGGGACGGGGGCCCTGGGGGGCTAGCAATGCCACCGGAGTGCCTCGCCGGGCCCTCATACATGATGGGTGGTGTTGTGGCATGTCCGAAGAGGCATCACGCGTCTCCGGGGTGTGCCCCCCCCTCACGGACGGCGCCGCCGCCGGCCCCTGGAGGAGGGGAACGGACGCGTCGG
>NC_041385.1:830479149-830479856 GCF_002162155.2 Triticum dicoccoides
ACTATTAAGCTCCATACCGAGCACGCGAGGCGGCGACCATGGCGCTCCCAGACCCGCGACCAGGCCACGGCCTCGGCGGACGAAGATGCTCAAGTTCGGCGCCTCCCCTCCCCTCCCCTCTATGTGGTTCCGGGAGAGGAGAGGGCCGAGCGGTAAAAAACATTAAAAATCTATATGAAATAATAATACATAAAAAAGGAAAAATATAACTCTAAAAACATTAAAAAATCTATATGAAATAATAATAAATAAAAAATATAAAAATAAAAAAATATATAAACTATAAAAAACATTAAAAAGGTAACTATGACGACGGCAAACCCGTCGGCATAGCTGCGGCCATAGGCGACGTACCACCATAGGCCACGTGGCATTTTCACCTATGCCGAAGGCTATGCCGTCGGCATAGATCTTCTTATCCACTCCGGGTCGAGCCATGACCACTCATTTTCCTCCCGTGCCTCATGTCCACTCCCGCCTCCACCTGCGCCGCTCCCCGCGGCCCGCCGCCGCCGCCGCTCCACCGGCGCCCCTCCCCTTCCCTCGCCCCTCTCCGCACCCTCCTCGCGTCGCCGCCCTAGCCACCTCGACTCCACGCCGCCGTGGCCACCACTCGCCCCACCCGCGCTCTCCGCCGCCGCCCAATCCACTTCGTCCCCTGCCGTCATCGTTGCCCCACCCCACCATCCCCCTCCCCCCGGTCACCC
>NC_041385.1:830480222-830489611 GCF_002162155.2 Triticum dicoccoides
TTCATATATTAGTTGAATGCCACTATTAGATGCATAAATGGATATTAGATGAATGGATATTAGATGCATATGCTAGATAGATGCATATTTTTTTTTCTTTTTTGTAGTTTTATTAGGTTTTAGTTTCTAAAACATAGATGAATAGATGTTGGTTCAGTTTGTGATAGAGGGATGGATATTGGTCAAGTTATTATTTGGTCAAGTTAGTGTTAGGTCATGTTGATTCATAAGAGGCAATTTGAGACACTTAGTTTCTAAAATAGATAATGAAGTTTTTTTTTTGCAATTTGACATGTTATTTCATGTTGATGCATAATGTTGTGCCAGTGCTTAATGTGAGGTGATGACCTAATTTTTTTCACTCGGTGGAACTAACAAGATTTGTGGTGTTACATCTTCGTGGAGTGATCGTCGATGTTGGAGGTGTTGGTCCATGATCATCCCTCTCCTATGATCGACTACATCGTCTACATCGGAGGGTGAGCAACAATTTCATGACCTCGTCCGTTTTTTTCCATGTTAGTAGATTAAATTTTCACATCAAGTCGCGTAACCTAGGCGTCTCCCATCCGAAAGGGTTGCATCGATAAATATGCATTCAATTTCATATTTATCACCGTAGCTCTTTCGGATTGTCCAGCGCTTTCCACAGACAGCCCGAGGATGTGTAGATTGGGTACGTTGTTCATGCTCTACCCCATTCCGAGACAGGATTTTGGCGGTGCCTCCCTGTTGTTCTCCGGATGCACATTCTCTCGGCATTTTTCCGAGACGTGTATTTGGAGAATAGCAGGGAGGTGCTGCCGAAATTTTTTTCTCGGAATGGGGTAGCATGGACAACATACTCAATCTACACATTCTCGGGTGGGATTAGGACCCATCTTTACCTATGAGAGATAAGGTGGATTAAATGTCGTTCTCGTCAACCTTGTAAAATATAAAATATTGATGTGAGTAATTTAAATGAATCCTTAATTTTGTTGTGTGGCTTTCAATAAAGAAGAGATGGCAGATAATCAGTGGATGTATAGTGGGTTTTTCCGTCGGAATCAAGTAACAACAGAGTGCGTCGAGAAAACTGATGTGTTTTGGAAAGAGATATTCTGTAGTCCAATGAGGTTGGTGCCAGAATGCCCGTGTACCAAATGTAAGAGACGTATGCGCAGAGATAAGAGTGAGATGACTAAGCACCTTCGCACGCATGGATTAATTCCCAACTTTAATATGCCGATAAACTTTGCCCAGCGGGACCGTGGTAGAGAGGAGGTGATATGACAATGTGTCGCTGGTTATGAGGACGATGGGGTTAGAGACATGCTAGATGATGTCTTTGCTGCATAGCCGACACTTCCGTCACATTCAGGGAATGAACCAGAGGAGCCGGAGGAAACCACAAAGGCCTTCATGGATATCTTGGCCTCATCAAAGAAACCTCTTTATGAGGGTGCCAAGCTGTCTGTGTTGGATGCCATCTCGCAACTGGTAGCACTCAAGGCTGAGTACGACTGTAGCCGAGGTTGCTTTGAAGCATTTCTGGGAGTATGAGCTAACAGCCTGCCTGAGGGCCATGAACTGCCGAAAAACATGTACGCTACAAAGAAAATCATGAAGGCGCTCTGCATGCATTATGAGAAAATTCATGTTTGTCCAATGAATTGCCTGTTGTTTAGGCATGAGTATCCGGATGACAACTACTGTAGGAAGTGCGGTTCCTCTTGGTATATTGAGGTGGTCGATAAGCATGGTCAGAAGCATCAGCTAAAAATCCCTGTGAAGGTTCTTCGGTATCTTGATTTTATAAAAAGACAGCAGCACCTTTTCATCGCCAAGGAGTCTACCAAAATGATGAAGTGGCACAAGGAAGGGGAAAGGTACAATCCAAAAAAAACATGTACATCCATCAGAAGGTGAAGCATGGAAGTCATTCGATATAGAGTACCTGGAGGAAGCAGCCGAAGCTGGGAATGTCAGAATTGCTATAACAGGTGATGGGCTCAATCGATATAGTATGTCGTCTAATCCATATAGCTGCTGACCCGTATTTGTTATTCCGCTCAATCTCCCTCCCGGCGCCATAATGCAACGCAAGACCATGTTTATGTCGCTTATAATTCCGGGGCCTGAATATCCGGGGAAGAATTTGAGTGTGTTTATGCAGCCGTTGGTGGATGATTTGCACCCTTCTTGGTACTTCCCAAGGTTGACATATGACCGGCATCTGCAGAAAAATTTCTTGATGAAAATTTGGCTACAATGTTGCATGCATGACTTTCCCGGCTATGCCCTGTTCTGCTGATGGTGTACAAGTGGAAAGATGCCTTGCCCAGTGTGCATGCAGGCCTTGATTTTCATTTGGCTGAAGAAGGGTGGCAAGTATGTTTCCTTTGAACTGCGTCGACAGTTCCTCCCTCCAGACCATCCTGATAGGGAAGACAAGAAGAACTTCACAAAAGGCAAAGTTGTCCATGAAGTAAATGAGATTCCAACGTTTTCTGGTCCGGATGTGCTTGCTCAGCTGAAAGATCATAAGCCTACCAGCTAAGGGAAAGGAAAGGCAAAGCCACATGCGAAGATCAGGGTAAGGGCAAAGGAAAAGGTAAAGGGAAAAATGTTTTGAAGCTTATGGTGAGACGCACAACTGGACTCACATTACCCCCTTCACATAGCTTCCCTATTTTAAGGACCTCAAACTTTCATACAACATCGACGTGATGCACACCGAAAAGAATGTCGCAGAGTCCCTTTTTTGCACGATCCTCAACATTCCTGATAAGACAAAGGATAATGTTAATGCTAGAGTCGATCAACAGAGTATTTGTGATAGACCACGTCTACACATGTAGCCTCCCACAGGCAGTCGAAAATCTTGGTTCAAGCCAGATGCTTACTACGTACTTAAAAAGGATCATAAGATGGAGGCATTGAAGTGGCTGAAACACATTGTGAAGTTCACTGATGGTTATGCGTCGAATATAAGTAAGGAGGTCAATCTTTCAACGGGCAAAGTGACCGGGCTCAAGAGTCATGACTATCGTGTATGATTGAGCGGATTATGCCGGTGATGGTTCGGGGCTATGTTCCCGAGCATGTCTGGCGTGTGCTTGCGGAGTTAAGCCATTTCTTCCGCACGCTTTGTGCTAAAGAAGTATTTCATGAGAAGATAAAAGAAATGCATAAGAAGGCACCAGAGTTGATATGCAAGCTAGAGAAGATCTTCCTGCCAGGCTTCTTTACTCCGATGACACATCTCATTTTGCACCTAGCGAACGAGGTATTGTTGGGGGCCCTGTGCAGAATCGTTGGCAGTACGGCCCTAAGAGACAGAACAAGCATCTGAGACATAAATGTGGAAACAAATCTAAGATTGAAGCTTCCGTAGCTGAGGCAGTTATCCTAGAGGAGGTGGCAGACCTCAGGACAGCCTACTATCCGGACCATGTTCCCATGTTGCATAATAAGGTGTCTCGATACAATACAGAAGAACCCAAGTATAAACCCAAGCTGCCTCTATTCATCGGGCAAGGTGGTAGGGCTGGATGCTCGACACCTTATCTCATGCCACGAGATGAGTGGGGGGATGTCATGTTCTATATCTTGCACAACATCAAGGAAGTTGAGGATGAGTGGATGAGGTAATACCTTTGCACCATTCTTTTAGTCAATTCATTATGTTTGCTTTGCCTAGTTTTTATACCGCTTTTCTTATTGTTTTCGATTCGTTGATGAAGAGTGGACGGGAATGCTGCCTCCTACTGAAGCGGAGGCACTTGCTCTTCTCCGAAGGGGTGCTGATGGAAGGAACAATTTATTTGCGTGGTTGATGGAGAAAGTAATTTTTCACACTTCCCTATTACCTATTTCACCGTACAATTCCAATTAAACTCATGCACCCTATAATTTCAATTAAACTTGTAGGGAAATGATCCCAATAAATCAATGGATGAAGAATTGAGATGGGTTTCCATGGGTTTTGACCCTGCCGTCATGATATGCCAAAAGTATGATGTGAATGGGTACCGCTTCCATACATAGGAGCACCAGAACAGTCGGCCTGATTCCAAAACTATAAATATCGGAGTCTTCACTAAAGGAGATAATAAAGTAGATTACTACGGAAGGGTAGGAAAAATATGCGAGCTTACATTCAAACATGGTCGCGAACCCCTAAGTCTCATTGTGTTCAAATGCCGATGGTTCGACCCCAAAAAGGGTCTAAGACATACGCCTTCTGTTGGTTTAGTTGAAGTTAAACCATCAACCGTCTATGCCGGAGTTGATCTCTTTATCGCTGCTACCCAGGCTACACAAGTATATTGTCTGCCTTACCCATGCCAGAAAGAGTACTTAAAGGGTTGGGAAGTTGTGTTCAAGGTGTCGCCACATGGTAAGCTACCGGACCCGAACGATGATGGTTACTACAACATAAACCCCATGACATACGAGGGAGTATTCTATCAAGAGGAACATAATGACGTGGTCCGAAACAAGGAGGATAATACCTTGGGTTATGTTGACCTGGACCCAAACGACGACGACGCACGGATTGATGGTGAGGCAGTTGTGAATCAAAGAGACATAATTATGCTTGAAATGTTAAATGAAGATGCTGACGATGAGTAAGAGCCTCCACCTTCGTTAGACAACGAAGAAGATATGCGGGATAGTGATGATGAGACCGGTCGACAAATAGATTAATAGTGATGATTCATATGGGTTCTCGAAACTGTAAGTTCTTTTAATGATCATTACAATAGTATGCCTAATGTGCTCTTCTTTTACTAATGTCTTTCCTTTATGCTTGTTTATTTGATATCCTTACTAATTGTTTATTCTCTTCTCAATGCGGGTTTGCTAATCATGGGCAAGTCCAGTGGCGCCAGTTTCCTCGGTAAATTCAGAGGACTTAGTTGGAGTTGACGAGCCCACAAGGTTCTCTCCCGACTACACGAGGATGACACCTCACAGGGAGGTGGAGGGGTCGGGGGAGGATACCCTAGAGGAGGAGGGGGTGCACTACTAGGAAAAGCACTACAAGAAATATGTCAACTTGTGACCACCACTATTGGTCACTGAAAGGTCACTGTTTTCATTTTGTGACCTTTTTGTGACCAAAAACATAAGGTCAAAAGCTGAGGGTCATTAACTGACTATAGCGACCTTCTCTGTGAGAAGGCGTAGATGTTTACGACCAAAACAGAAGGTCGTTGAACCCATGACCTTTTGTTTTGGTCACTGGTTGTCTGCCCAGGCCACGTCGGATCCGACGTGGCAATCTGACGTGGCAAAATTTCGACCAATTGAAAAGGTCACTGACAAGATTCAGCCCGGTCCAATTTGGTGTTTTAGATGGGCCGAGCCCAACGATTCGGCCTTTTTTATATTTTTTTCCATTAATTTTTGGTCGGGATCATGGGCCAAGCCCAATATGGCAGCCTTTTTTATTGTTGGGCCGCGGCCATTTTGGCTGAACAATTTCATTTCTTTTTTTATTAAATGGGTCCACTAGTCAGATGGGTCCCAATTGTTAGGTTATGGTAACAGGTTTCCATTTGTTAGGTAAGTGGGTCCCATCTATCAGACTCATATTCTTCATATTTCAAGCAGTATTTAGATTGGCAGAGACAAAAACACACATAATACTTAAACAAGTGCAACCAGATCACATAATAAAGCTCTATCCGTGCCATTACAAAGGGCCATGTATAATACAATACTTTACAAGCTCTACAAGTGTAATATAGTACTACTTCACAAGCTCCTGGACTCGCTGGACTCTCTCATATTTCTATGCAACTTCAACAGGACAAAAACTTCGGGTCAGGGCTGGAACCATAGTCAGATGAACAACACGCCGGACTCGCTCGACGGTGATAGTCAGGGCTGAGACCAAATAAAACAGCAACATGGCTTCATCTGTCATCCTGTTACATGAATCAGAGAAGAATGAGAAAAACTGGGGCAAATATATTATGAACAGACCATTCAAGAAAAGGACATGTATTTAGAATGATAGCACAAATTTTTCAGCTAGTACCATGCTTTTTGTTGTCGAGCTAGTTAAAATGAGATATTAATTCATATAAGAAACAGAGACACAATATGAATATGCATGGCACATATGCAGGTTGTGCAAAAAACTGCACTACAACACATTGCGCCTAAAACAAAATACCATTCTACTATCACGACCACACATTCAACTGGCAAGATCTAACAATACTCGTCAGCACACGCAAACTAACATCACAAAGGCAGGAGTGAATAAAGGGAACCAAGGAAGATACCTGTGGATGATAGTGTCGACGATGATCTGGATTGAGTTAGCATTGATGAGGAAGTGGATGGTGTCCATGGTGTGCTTTAGATGCACACAGCCATGAGCTTCTTGCCGCTGTTGCATCCATTCGCTCAATGATGGGTACCAATGCATCCAAGTAGAACAAAACCACCAACATTAACCCATATATCAGGTGACAGTGAAAACAAGTTGAGAAAAACACTGTAAATATCTATTTCATGTCATGTAGAATTCAAACCGAATAAACCTATGCATGCGAAGGTGAAATATTACAAAAAAAGCACTCATCGGGTAGCATGCATACAAAATCTCTGTGTTAGCAGTAGTAAATACTCTCTGTGTTAGCAGTAGTAAAACTCATGCAGTACCAAGTTAACAACTTTGAGTTAGAAAAGCTAGAAGTGTCTCTTAAGAGAGACCAGAACTTAGAATTAAGGCACATATCATATTCTGAACAGCATCAGCACCATGGTAGTAACAATTAACAGTAGTAGGACATCAATGGGGCACAATTTAGTTAACTGCAGACGGATGGACCGACAATTACCTTCTTGAGGCAGGGGCGAGCGTCCATGAAGTCGAGGAAGATGAGCGTGAGGGCGGCGCTAATGGCACTCCAGGACATGTTGAGGCCGAGCACCAGCACCACAAGCATGCCCAAGGTAGCAGTGCATACAAAATCGCTGTTTTAGTAGTAGCAAATACTCACTGTTAGCAGTAGTAAAAACTCATGCAGTACCAAATTCAAAGATTTTTTGTTATAACTAACAGAAGTATGGAACAATAGTTAACAACTCAAGTCAGAAAAGGTAGGAGTGTATCACTAAGAGACACAACTGACACTGATCAAAGATAATAACAGAGCACAAAAATAGGTAGGTACATTGACTTCTTTAAAGACAATAAGAAGGACCAACAGATTCACATGTTACATCAGCATGAAGTTACAATGGCAGATGCCAGGTGTGAAATGGATATGGCACAAAAACTATGCTCATAAATATTCCATGTACTGTATGAGCAATACTATTTCATGCTAATGTATGAGCATACAAGATGCAATAAAGAGAGCTCATATAGTTCACTAAGCACACACTAACAAGCTAAGATAACCTCTTACATTGATATCATCGTTCCCTACCAGACTGCTGAACAAAATTCCATGTAATGTTTAAACTAGACACAAATCTAGGGAGGAATCAAACAGTGGAATCAGATACAAATTAAGCAAAGATAAATTATATTACACTTATAACAACCAAGCTGATTATGGATTGTCCATGTTCAAAAACAAATGTGGAGCACTTAATACAAATAACTACAGAAACACAGACAGATGGCATTTCCAAGAGCCCACACGTCATAATCACAGTATATGCTAAGAGATAAAGGACATGTGCTAGCAAAGGAATATCAAACTATTGTCATAACTACTCCAGTTTTGGTCCTAATCTGTATATACAGCACGCATCAGTGACCATGGAGTAGCAAGGCAGGCCGATCACCAAGCAGAGCAAAGTGCGGAGTAAATTAAGGGACAGACTATAGCTAAATTCCAAAGCGCCCAGGCCCAAATTCTACAATAAGTCTGCAGTACAGTGATATACTACATTGTAGCAAGCCAACTGGAAGACTTCAGTTTGAACAATACAGCAATCAATTTAGCAGTAAGATCATACAACTACAACAAAGCAGGGCATGATTCAGTTATAATCTGCATGACTGAAACTGCTCAAATTTTGGTCCCAATCTACAGGTATGCAGCACGCATCAGTGACCACAGAGCATACGACCACAGCAAAACAGGGGAGCAATTCAGTTCTAGTAGATCAGTGGCACCCCTATTCTAAAGAAGGCCATGGCCACACACGCATGATTGCTTGCTAGCTTGTCACTGATTTTGACTGCAACCAACAAGAAACAGCCACAATGGCAGTCCCAAAAAACAGAGGCGCATAAGCCACAATGTCTTCCCGAGCAACTTGATTAGCTCATTGAGTACCTCCCTATTCACAGCCCTTGATTTGGACTCCGGGTTGATGGAAACCTACAGTAGCACATTTCAACATCATTAATTCATTATGTATCCAAAAATAGGAGACGCTCTGTTCTACATTCAGTACACAGAATAGAGACAGTTAGCCCTATGATTTGTGCAGTCATCTTGAACAAATCAAACCTATGCTACATTTGATTCAAAAGAGTCCAATCGTGCAGGTTGAAGTGACACACCACAGAATCAAGTCAATCCGTGAGGGAAAACTACCGGATCTTAAGAAAACAATGAATGATAATTAGGCAATAAAGGAGATCTAGCTGCTAGTGGCATCGCGGGACTGGGAATCTGGCAAGCAAAACGGCAGCACATACCATGTGGTGGCGGTCTTCATTTTGACTTATGGAGCCCAGAAGAAAATCCACTTGAAACAGAAGAACTCTTAGATAGAGTCAATCAAGCGGGGAAGAACGGGTGGATTTAGGCGTCGTCCCGTCGCTGGTTGTTGTACCTCACCTACAGAGAAGAAGGGAAGGGACGAAACGAGATTGGGGTTAGGGGAGAGACGTTGAGAAAAAGGAGAAGTAGAAGGGAAGGGGGAGGAGGGATTCATACCGTAGCACCGACCATTGTGGAGGTCTTGGAGGCTGCGGTGGGTCGCCATGGCCGTCACTGGTCGTCGTTGCTCCTACTTGAAGAGGCAAAGATAGAGACGGGGGTGAGACAGAGGGAGTTTGAAGGAGAAGAAGAAGAAGTGGGGGAGGGGAGGGGGGTTCATACCATACCGCCGTCGTCGAGGCCTTTGGGTGCTGCGGTGGGTCACCATGGACGGGCGGCTAGGGTTTCCGTCCAGCGCGAGGAGGGTGGATCTGACGGCGGCCTGAGATGCTGCTCAAGTGGATCCGCTGCTGGAGGTGGAGGGAGGGAGGGAGAGAAGGGGTCGCCGGCGCTGGACGAGGCCGGGGTTGGGAAGGGTCGGCGGCAGTTCTTGGGTTGGATCGAGAGGCAGAGAGGAGAAGGAGGAAGATGACTGGGTGGATGGATCCCGGAGCGGAGCGGGTGGGGGCGACGAGGTAGGGGCGACGGGTGGGGGTG
>NC_041385.1:830490299-830497244 GCF_002162155.2 Triticum dicoccoides
TTGGATCGGGAGGGGTGCGATGGCGGCGGTGGAGATGGGGATGAGGGGATGGGTGCGATGGGGGGCGGCATGCGGGGGCAAGGAGGCACGGGTGGGGCGTGAGGGACGCTAGGGTTTGGAGTTTGGACGAGGGGGGTGAGAGGGATGAGAGTGTGAGGGGGACGAGGGCTGCCGTCGGATCCGGGGCCATCCGACGGCATTGGAGGCGCGATCCGCGTGACATGCCTATGGACCAATCAGAACCCAGTAAACGTTATGACCATCTAAATTGGTCAAAATAAGGTGTTGAATCATATAAACAGTTTTATGATATGAAAAATTCAAAAAAAACATTCTCATTGTGTCAGCAAATCTGACCTACTTTTTAGGGAAACTAACAAACTTGGAATTGGAATAAGACAAATATCTTTAAAAAGTGTTACCAGAAATGAGTTTTTAGGAAAAAAATAATTTCTATTTTCGGAATGACAAAATTCTTTTTTTGAGAAGAATCTACCAAATATTTGTTTCGAAATGGCACCACACCATTTCCAAAACTATAAGACATCATTTTATGTACAGTTGACCAAATCTTAACATGTAAAATATTTTCGATCCACCTCTCATCAAAAAGACAAGTTATGTTTCAAAAAAGAATCTACCTGAGCATTCTTTTGTTTTTCTTCTATCTTTTCTCATGAAAAATTAAAAAAAATCTCATATTGTGCACAAGGGTGCATTTTGGAATTCAAGACAATGTTGCCTAAGGGAGTTTTCATTTTCTTTGCACGGAAAATTCATTTTCCATTTTTCGAGTGCCCGAAATGAGTTTTTTTGTGAAGGACCTACCAAATATTTGTTGAAAAATTGGACCAAATCAATTTTATAAAATACTAGGCCATGTTTAATGCACAATTGACCAAATGGTTGGGTGTCAAAAGATTTGATCAACCTCTGGTGAAAAAGACAAACTTCTGTCGATTCAGCAGGAAGCGGGTCAAATTTGAACTACAGCTGCCTCATAGTTTGCTCTTTATTTTTTCCAAAAATCATTTCTAAGTACATAAGAATCTATTTAATTAGAGAAACATCAAAAGTTTTCCATGATTCAACCACTAGCTAGGAACAGTCATTCCCGTCGTTTTGACCGCATTTTGACACGGGCATAAAAAATTCAAAAAAAATCATAAAATTGGAAAACCTTCGCATTGTGTCATTATATGTGACCAAGTTTCCAGGAAAAATAATAAACTTGTAATACGGCAATTATTTTTAAAAAGTGTTCTCAGAAACGAGCTATCATGCGTGAAGATTCATGGCTTTCAAGCCAAATGATCAATCATATGGCCACACTCATGGCATAGTTTGTTCAAATGATCTCATATTGTGCACAAGGGTTCATCTTGGAATTCCAAACAATGATGCCTAAGGAAGTTTTCATTTTCTTTGGACGAAAAATTCATTTTCCATTTTTCGAGTGCCCGCAAGGAGGTTTTTTTGTGAAGGACCTACCAAATAATTGTTGCAAAATTGGACCAAATAAATTTTCTAAAATACTAGGCCATATTTAATGCACAATTGACCAAATGGTTGGGTGAAAAAAGATTTGATCCACCTCTCGTGAAAAAGACAAATTCCCGCCGATTTAGCTGGAAGCGGGTCAAATTTGAACTGCAGGTGCCTCATAGTTTGCTATTTATTTTTTCCAAAAATCATTTCTAGGTACATAAGTACCTATTTAATCAGAGAAACACCAAAAAAATTCCAAGATTCAACCACTAGCTAGGAACAGTCATTCCCGCCGTTTTGACCGCATTTTGAAACGGGCATAAAAAATTAAAAAAAAATAAAAAATTGGGAAACCTTCGCATTGTGTCATTATATGTGTCCAAGTTCCGAGGAAAAATAACAAACTTGTAATACGGCAATTATTTTAAAAAAGTGTTCTCAGAAACGAGCTATCACGTGTGGAGATCAATGGCTTTCAAGCCAAATGATCAACCTTATGGCCACATTCATGGCATAGTTTGTTCAAATGATCTCATATTGTGCACAAGGGTGCATACTGGAATCGCAAACAATGTTGCCTAAGGAAGTTTTCATTTTCTTTGCACGGAAAATTCTTTTTTCATTTTCCGAGTGCCCAAAAGGAGGTTTTTTTGTGAAGGAACTACCAAATAATTGTTGCAAAATTGGACCAAATCATTTTTATAAAATACTAGGCCATATTTAATGCACAATTGACAAAATGGTTGGGTGTAAAAAAATTTGATCCACCTCTCGTGAAAAAGACAAATTCCTGCCGATTTAGTTGGAAGCGGGTCAAATTTGAACTGCAGGTGCCTCATAGTTTTCTCTTTATTTTTTCCAAAAATCATTTCTAGGTACATAAGTACCTATTTAATCAGAGAAACACCAAAAAAATTCCAAGATTCAACCACTATCTAGGAACGGTCATTCCCGCTGTTTTGTCCGCATTTTGAAACGGGCATAAAAAATTCAAAAAAAATAAAAAAAAATGGGAAACCTTCGCATTGTGTCATTATATGTGGCCAAGTTCCCAGGAAAAATAACAAACTTGTAATACGGCAATTATTTTAAAAAAGTGTTCTCAGAAACAAGCTATCACGTGTGGAGATCAATGGCTTTCAAGCCAAATGATCAACTTTATGGCCACATTCATGGCCTAGTTTGTTAAAATGATCTCATATTGTGCACAAGGGTGCATATTGGAATGGAAAACAATGTTGCCTAAGGAAGTTTTCATTTTCTTTGCACGGAAAATTCATTTTTCATTTTCCGAGTGCCCAAAAGAAGGTTTTTTTGTGAAGGAACTACCAAATAATTGTTGCAAAATTGAACCAAATCATTTTTATAAAATACTAGGCCATATTTAATGCACAATTGACAAAATGGTTGGGTGTCAAAAAATTTGATCCACCTCTGGTGAAAAAGACAAATTCCCGCCGATTTAGTTGGAAGCGGGTCAAATTTGAACTGCAGCTGCCTCATAGTTTGCTCTTTATTTTTTCCAAAAATAATTTCTAGGTAAGTAAGTATCTATTTAATCAGAAATAAATGGTTTGATGGCGAGCCATTGAGGTTTGGACAGTGGCCGAGGGCCCCAACTCTAGAGCGCGTAAGCTCGCATGTCCGCCGCATGGTCACCGCGTGACCGTGGTGTTGCCATGTGTTTTGGGCGGCCTAGGCATGTCTACTGGGTTGGGCACTCCCCAGGTAGGTGCTAAGAAGAAAATCACAACATAACATTCTCACGAGGAGACCGATCGATGCTCAAACATGAATTAGCAGCCAAGTGTTTGATTAGCGGTACGGGAAATGTACATGGCTAATGGGCGTGAGTTTTGGCTGAGGATGATCTGGTACTAAGAAGACCGTCTTCACAAATTTTCAGCTCAAAAGGAGGAGCCTAGGTGGTACTTGCTTTGCAAACTACCACACTGGACATAACTACAAATGTTGAAGCTCGGCTCAAAATAATGAATGGATTGAGCTGGCATTTGGTGGAGGATGGTTATTTGGGCATAGGAAAGCACTGTAGAAATAGGATACTATTTGGACGTGCCAAAGCGGTACTTCCTTCACAAACTGCTGCTCTGAACAGAATAGGAAAATGAATATTGTTGAGTTGGTTTTGAACTACGCAAGGAAGGTTTTTGACATATTTGATGAAGATATGATCCAAACAATTTATGAGATTTTTTTGGGAATTTTTGGAATGACAGAAATATAGGTTGCTTCACAACCTAGGGCAAAAACTGCCACATGGACATGACACCGAGGCAAAACTGATCAGGTGGCGCCTAGTCATCACAACCAACCACAATCTACAAGGCTATGACCATCTATTTTGGTCGTTAACAACTAGAAATAAGGCAGCGGCCAGCCCTGTTTGCTTTGTGACCATTTGGTGTAAGGAAATTACGACCTTTCTAACCAAAATGGTTGCAATGGTTTAGGGTTTGGAGCCCCCCGAACAGCTTTTGAACAATTGGTCTCAAATGGTCATAGATCTATGACCAATTCTTCCAGGGTCACTGACAAAAGGTCACTAGTTGACATATTTCTTGTAGTGAAGGCCTGTTAGTGGCGCACCTATTTTGGCCATTAATGGCGCACTACAGGTGCGCCACTAGCATCACGCCATTAGAATTTTTTACTAATGGAGCACCACTGGTGCGCCATTAGTATACCAGATACTAATGGTGCACCTATAGTGCGCCATTACTAGTTTTGAAAAAAAGAAAATTGTTAGTAATGGCGCACCGTGTATGTGGTGCGCCATTAGTATTTGGAGTTTAATAGCGCACCTATATGTGGTGCGCCACTGCTATATAGCAGTGGCGCACCACATATGTGGTGCGCCATTAACGTCCATTTCATCTATTGCCGTTTTCCTAGTAGTGGTGGGTGGAGAGCCCCTAGAGGACAAGGAGGTGGGGGGAGAGGTAGCCGGGGCAAAAAACTCCCAGCCGTGTCTGAAATAGGAGGGTCTTCTTCGATGCCCTCCTATGCTGAGGCACCTTCTGAGTCTGAGGAGGAGGAGTATGTTCCTTATGGCGAGGAGGAGGAGTGTGAGGAGGAGGAGGCCAAGGAGGAGGAGGCCGAGGAGGAGGAGGCCGAGGAGGAGGGTGAGGAGGAGGGCGAGAAGGGTGGTGGAGGGGAGGTTAACCTTGAGTTGTGGGGTGACTTGCCACAGGGTGCTCCGCAGGGGTGGCTGCGTGGTACTGCCGGAGTACCTACACCACCTTCTATCGAGGCGCACAAGTGCCTCATTGAACCTACAGGGACAAAGTAAGTGCCTCTCAATCATATTTTCAACACATGACAACATTTTTTATTGTACACATGGCAATCCTTTGATTCTTTTGAAGTAACTGGATCCTTCGCGGAAAGGGCCGTAAACCGAACGGCCTTATTATTGTCTTGTTGAAGGAGTTTTGGTCGGGCCTATTCTGCCCGCGGCCAGACAGGGACCCGCAGTAGCGGGTTTTGGCCACGAGCTGGGCCCACTACAAGGCTTATAGCCACACGGAGTACGGGACGACCGCTAAGGCCGTGATCACCAAATTTTGGGTAAGTTCTCTTCTGAATCACTCAACTCATGCCTTGTTCTCTTCTAAATCACTTGTCTTCAGTTTATCATTGAATCACTCAACTCATGCCTTGTTTGCTTCTGGTTTATGCATGATTGCAGCAACTCTATAGAGTTCTTGATGAGCACAAGGCCAGAGCCGACGTGGTCTTGCTTGCGGCTGCAAAGAAGAAAGCTCGTCAGTTGCAGTACGAGGTGCGCTGGACTGCTGTCTCGCTGTACTACCACATCTACCTGCACCAAATGATGACCAAAACTCATGTGCAGAGGCAAGGACTTACCTTGAACAGGGAGCAGTTCATGAAGGTAACTATTACTAAATTTTCATTGTGTCAAGCAGTCAACTATATGTTTCGTGCTCACATGTCATGCTTCCGAAATTTGCATAGGTTGTTCCTCGTTGGTGCTATGGAAGGGATGACGGATGGGTGAGTTTGGTGGATAGGTGGCTCGGCGACGATACAGAGTTTGCTGCCAAGAGCAGCAAGGCCCGGGTTAACCGTGGAAGAGACCGGACACAAGGCCAAGGAAACAGGAACCACTGGGGCTTCAAGGCCATCAAGGTATATCTATATGCACGATGCATTTTTGTTCTTCTTTACCGTCATGTTCTTATGTATGGCTAAATTCTGTTTGACGTTGCAGGAGGAGAAGTTGAAGAGGCCGCTCTCAGACATTGAGTCGTGGAAGCTGGCCCGCGAGCGGAGTGATCGCAAGGACGGCAAGAGCCAGTACTACGGCAAGACCGAGGAGCACCTGGAGTCTTACACTCAGCAGTTTGAGAGGTTCCATCCAGATGTTCCTGTTCCTGAGGTCGCCCAGTCTCAGATTAATGACACGGTGGTGGTGGACATCCAGGGGAAGCCCCATGGCCGGTATCCGTGTTTCGATGGCTTGATCACTCCTTCGGCCTCGTACACACGGCTTCGGGCTACCAACCCAAGCCCGTTAGAGAGTACGGGGCATTCGTAGCCTCCCTTAGCCCGCCAGCGTGTTGTAAGTACTTCCCCTTATCTTCTTTGTCTCTAACTTTCTCAGTTTATTTTCAGCACTGCCCACTGAGAAACAACCTCCATTTTGTAGGCATATCAGGCCTTTCTCGAGCATAGGCATGTTGAGGTGCGGGAGTACTTGCAACGAGTGAAGGAAAATGAGGATTACAACCGTCAAGAGATGACGATTAGTTTTGCCCTCTTAAAACCATTCTAAAATTTGCACTTTCATTCCTTCTGATCTTCTAGTTTGCTAGTTTAACTAACATCCAGGCTATGTTGGCGTCTTGGACTAATCGCACGGAGCCACCACAAATTGGACCCCCACCACCACCTGCGGGAGAAGCCCCACACATTCCCACGTTCGATGAATGGGTGGCACTAGGCGGTGATAGTCCGGTTAGTACATTTGCCTAACTACTGACAAACTAGTTCTCGTTCATTCAACACTATCGTATCATATTTACCGTTAGAATCTTCTTTCAAACATGTTGGGGACCGGTGGATCGACTCCTGCTACGTCGACCCCAGTCACTCTGATCTGGCAGAGTGATCCTGGTCTTGGCGGTGGTGGTTTTCGCGGAGGTGGTCTTGGCGGTGGTGGTTTTGGCGGCGGTGGTCTTGCTTGATGTCGTGCCATATACCTTTCATGTTCTTACTTTGAAATGATGTTTCATGTCTTGAACTACTTATGTTCATGAACTTTCGCCAGTGATGATCTTTAGATGATGAACTTGAGTATGTTTAAATGATGATGATGAACTTGATTATGTTTAGATGATGAACTGTCATATTTCTGCATAATCCCATATTTTCTGCTTTGAAATGCTGTGAAATGAATTGAAAGAGAGAAAATGG